>NW_005871868.1:67270-68468 GCF_000147115.1 Myotis lucifugus
GATCTAGAGACAGAGAAGGGTCAGGGAGGCCCCGGGGCTGGCCCCTCTCCCTCAGAGGCCCCCCAGGGCTGGCCCCCCGTCCCCTCAGAGCCCCAGAGGACCCAACTTCGCAGGGCACCACGGAGGGGCGAGGGGCGGGCAGTGACGCTCACCTTGCTGCCCTCGGCCCCCGGGTCCTTATACTCGGTCCATTTCAGGCCGTCAGTACTGTGGGCCACCTTGTAGGGCTGCCACGTACTGGATGTTGCCGAAGTCTCGGGCTCCCTGCGTGATGATGCCGGTCACCTGTTTCTGAGAGCCCAAGTCGATCTACAGGGGGAATAAAATAAAATAAAATAAAATAAAATAAAATAAAATAAAATAAAATAAAGCACATTTTCTTCGCTTGCATCCTTTCCAGTAAAGTGGAAAAAGACAGTCACGCTGAGACAGGAAGCGCAGTTTGGGGAAAGCTGCTTGTCAGGGAGGATGTTGGCCTCAGAGCCTCAGTTGCCTCATCTGTAAAATGGGCATAAATATGCCCGGCCGGTGTGGCTCAGTGGTTGGGCGTCGTCCTATGAACCGGGAGGTCACGGTTCGATTCCCGGTCAGGGCACATGCCCGGGTTGCGGGCTCAATCCGCAGTGTGGGACGTGCAGGAGGGAGCCGATCCATGATTCTCTCTCATCATTGAGGTTTCTCTCTCTCTCTCTCCCTTCCTCTATGAAATCAATAAAAATATAAAAAATAAAAAGTAAGTACCACCAACTTTGTCAATGAGGCAATTCACTGCAACGGAGCTCACATTTCAGAGTCGGGGCCCTGGCCAACCCCTCGGCATGAAGGGCTCCCTGGGACCCCGGCGGGGCTGACCACAGCCGGACCTTGGTCCTGAGGAGCCCAAAGGCAGGCAGCGCCTCACAGAACCCGGCTCCACGGGCTAATGTGCTCCTTGGGGCCCAGAGACAGGCCTGATCCCGGCCCTGACCATCCTGGGGAGCCGGCCACCTGCTCCCACACAGGCAGCCCCAGGCCCCAGGGTGCAAACTCAACTCACTGCCAGCCAGCAGGGGAGCCCCAGGCAATTCCTGACCCTGCCAGGACTCCGCTTCTGCATCTGTGACATGAGCGGATGCTTTGGTGTTCGCGATTCTCGTGTTTCCCAATTTCACTGAAACCCGAGGGCTGCCCTGTGGTCTGTTCTCAGACAGCGTGTCAG
>NW_005871868.1:68662-89337 GCF_000147115.1 Myotis lucifugus
CGATCATCGCAGTAGCAACATGACAGTGATGAAGTAGCCAACGAAATAATGTATGGTTGGTCACAACATGGGGAACTGTATTTAAAGGGCCAGAAGGTTGAGAACCACTGGAGTAGAGGGATGGTCAATGGGGGCAGGACCCCGTCCTGGGATTGTCCTTTTCCTCCTCAGGCCTAGGGGGCGGGCAGGTGGGCTTCCCTTGGCCACCCCCACCCCCAAGATTCCCCTTGTGACACCTTCCTTGGTCATCACGGTGCCTGGGCATGAACCCCCGTCTTGCACACAGGGCCACCTATCAATCTACAGGGTGCCTGTGGGAGTTCGGAAAAGGCACTCCTTTCTCAAGTCGCTTTATTGTAACAGTTTTCCCACAGGTAGAAGCACACAAACATCTGTCCCCGTGGTGAATGGGCTTGCCTGCTAGTGATATCCTTGAGCGTGACACCTGCACGGCTGTACGTGGTGGCCCTGAAGGCTCGGAGTGCACCCCAGCTCCCCTACCCTCCTCCGCACCCCCCCCCAACAGGTCACTGTTGAGTCTCACTATTCTCATCTATAAAGTGGGGCTATTGCCCTAGCTGGTTTGGCTCAGTGGATAGAGCATCGGCCTGTGGACTGAAAGGCCCCAGGTTCGATTCCAGTCAGGGCCACATACCTAAGTTGCAGGCTCAATCCCTGGCCCCAGAGGCAACCAATCGATGTGTCTCTCTCACATCAATGTTTCTCTCTCACTGTCTCTCCCACTCCCTTCCACTCTCTCTAAAAAAAAATCAAAAAAAAAAAATCAATGGAGCCCAGCAGGTGTGGCTCAGTGGTTGAGCATCAACCTATGAACCAGGAGGTCACGGTGCAATTCCTGGTCAGGGCACATGCCTAGGTTTCGGACTTGATCCCCAGTGTGGGGCGTGCAGGAGGCAGCCGATCCATGATTCTCTCTCATCATTGATGTTTCTCTCTCTCATCATTGATGTTTCTCTCTCTCTCTCTCCCTCTCCCTTCCTCTCTGAAATCAATAAAATATATATTTTTTAAAATATCAACGGACAAATATCCTTGAGTGAGAATTAACAACAACAAAATAACAAAGAAAAGATAAAAAACCTTTAAAAAAATTAGAAATAGAACTATCATACGCTCCATCAATCCCACTTCTGGGTATATATCCAAAGGATAAGAAAAAATAATAATAATAAATAAAGTGAGGCGATTTACTTGTAACCACAAAACATGGCAATAATCTGGGTTTCCCAATTTCTGGGAGCAAAGATGCACTTGAAGACCCCGCTCCCCTCATGGCCAATCACCCAGGCTACCCTCGCCTCAGTGGGGGCCCTCGAACAACGCTGGAGCCCCGGGCTGCTGACCACAGCCCTTCCTTCCGGCCCAGGCGGCCTCACCTTGTCTCCTGAGTTCTCGTCGTCCTGGATGAACTTGAACTTTTTCCCGTCGAGGCTGTACGCCACCTTGAACACCTTCACGTACTCGGCTCTGCCTGCGCGGCTGGCGCCCTGCGTCACCACGCCCGTCACCTGCATCCTCCGCAGCAGGTTCACCTGGACCCAGGGTGGGCAGGACGGGACACTTACAACTCCCGCGTCCCTTCTACCTCCTCCACTCGCCGCACCCAGAGCAGGGGCAGTGCAAGCAGGGTAAGTGGTGGATGGAGTCTCTCTCGTCCCACCCTGTCAGGACTGGGGACCCAGTGCTCTGGGAAGCCCAGAAGGATGGACAAGACCCCCAGAGACCTCATCCAGTGCAAACAGCCCCTCCACAGCCTGGGCTCGGCTCCCCCTCACCCCGCCCACCTACTCCAAGCCCCCCAAGGCTGCTCTCCACTTACAGACACTTCATCTGGAGCAGTGGTCGGCAAACTGCGGCTCGAGAGCCACATGCGGCTCTTGGGCCCCTGGAGCGTGGCTCTTCCACAAAATACCACGCGCGGGCACGCACGTACAGGGCGATTGAAACTTCGTGGCCCGTGCGCAGAAGTCGGTATTTTGTGGAAGAGCCACACTCCAGGGGCCAAAGAGCCGCATGTGGCTCGCGAGCCGCAGTTTGCCGACCACTGATCTGGAGGAACCTGCTACCTTGATACCTGGACCCCCTGATGAACCCTCCCACGGTGACCCCCAAATGCACACACTCATCTCACCTTTGCTCCTCCCATCATGCCCCCCGCCAGCCCCCCGCTTCCATACCTGGATCCAGGGCTTCCTATCGTAGTTGCTGGCTGTCCAGGCGTTGACAATGCCCGAGCGGTGCAGGCGGGCCAGCTCCGGGGCCCAGCGCTGCAAAGCCATGAAGCCCAAGTGCACGGACGAGGCGGAGATCTGCCGGTCAGCGATGGCCCCCGTCTCCATGCCCAGCGGCATGGCGCACCCTGCAGGGAGGGAGACGGCAGTCGGGTGGCCACCCTCGCAGGCGGGACCCAGAGGACGAGAGAATAAGAAGACAGACGGTGTGGCCTCTGCCCGGGACCCAGAGCAGAGACCACAGGGGACAGCGAGACCCAAGAGGAGGTACCGGGAAAGGGTGCCCGGTGAGGAAGCAAGCACAGCACCCAGGCCTGTACGCCTGAGGCTGCCGTGATTGACAGCTGGAGGCTCCTATCAGGAGGACCACTGCACCCAGCCCCGCCCCTGGCTCCCCCAGGACGGCTTTGGGAGAAGGGGCACCTCAGAGGGCAGTGGGCTGCCCCCAAAGCAATAAGCACACCCGTAAGCAAATCCGTGTGGAATCTTCTAGAACCCCATATGGCACGAGTTTACTGGTGGGACGTGAAGGCCGTTCTGATTTCTCTTGGACCCTCTGCCCTTTCCAACTGCTGGTCCTGCCCCAGCCACCTGCCCAACCGCCCCTGGCCGGGGCCCCATCACCTTCACCATCACCCCAGCGAAGTGGTCAAGGGGTGAGCCATTCTCCTGGCTCCCAGCAGGGAACCCAGGTTCAGGCCACCCTACCGCCGCACCCCAGGCTCACGCAGGGAGAATGGGGTTCAAAGTGGGGCTCCAAGTGTGACAGGCACCCAGGATCAGAGCCGCCAGTGGCTGAGCAGAGGTCGGAACCCAGGTCTGGACTATCCTCACACCCACGTGCCTGTCCCCTTAGGGACTCAAACATGCATTCTTGAGGCTGCAGCCCTAGCCAGTTTGGCTCCGTGGATAGAGCATTGGCCTGTGGACCAAAGGGTCCCAGGTTCGATTCCAGTCAAGGGCATGTACCTTGGTTGCAGGCTCCTCCCTGGCCCGGGCCCTGGTCAGGGCACAAGCAAGAGGCAACCAATCCATGTGTTTCTCTCACATCGATGTTTCTCTCTGTCTTTCCCTCTCTCTTCCACTCTCTCTAAAAATCAATGGAAAAATAGCCTCGGGTGAGGATTAACAAAAAAAAAAATAGGGGGGCTGCAAAGGTCCCTCTGGGGGGCTGCTCGGCCTCTGTAGACGCCTCCTGCCTCGCCCAGGTGCCACCCGTCTAGGGCAGACCCCAGGCCAGAAGCACAGGAGGCTAGGGGGGTAATTCCAACTCAGGCACACACCCATGGTTACCTCGGCGCCCAGCACAGTAATTAGCGGGCCCACCTGTCCCCCACCCAGGGCTGTCTGCGTGGCGAGCCCTCACCCCCCCACACACTCCCCACACACACTCCTGCACCCAGGATGTCAAACACATTGGCCTCGGCCCAGGGCCCATGCCTGTGAGGTGAAGGGCATCAATTAACCTGCTCCCCACAGGGCCCCAGCAAACTTCACGTGTCCCCTCGTCTGTCTGAGGACAACCTCCTGCCCCCTGCTCAGGATGCTCAGGGACAGACACAAAGGACTGCAGAAGTCCGCCCCACCCCCGCAGCCATCCCTGGGCCTGGGCGTGGACTTTTCTGTTCTTTTTTTCTTTTTTAATATATTTCTTTATTGATTTTCAGAGAGGAAGGGAGAAGGAAAGAGAGATAGAAACATCAATGATGAGAGAGAATCATTGATCGGCTGCCTCCTGCACACCCACTACTGGGGATTGAGCCCGCAACCCAGGCATGTGCCCTCAGCCGGAATCGAACCTGGGACCCTTCAGTCCGCAGGCTGACACTCTATCCACTGAGCCAAGCTGGCCAGGGCTGGGTGTGGACTTTTCACACCTGACCAGGAGGGAGGACATGAGAGCCACGGCGGCTGATGTCAGCTGGGCCCACCCAGGGCCATTCTGCGGCTGCCGGGTAAGCAAGCAGGCCAGCAGGCCATGCTGGGCCTCTGACTGTGATGGGACAGCCCAGCCTCCCCAGGCCCCGCCCTCCTCACCTCCATAACGAGGCCGAAGATCAAACATGGGCCGGGAGCTGTCAGACCCTGAGGCCCAAGCTTCATTGACTGACCTCCCGGGCTCCAAAAGATTAAAAATGTGTTTCTTTTCCCCTCTTGGTAGAAAAACCCCAACACTTGCCCTAGCCGGGTTGCTCAGTGGTTAGAGCATCGGCCTGCAGACTGAAGGCACCCAGGTTGGGTTCCTGGTCAAGGGCACATGCCCGGGTTCCGGGCTCGATCCCCAGTGGGGGGTGTGCAGGAGGCAACCAATCAATCATTCTCTCTCATCATTGATGCTTCCATCCCTCTCTCCTTCTCCCTTCCCCTCTGAAATCAATAAAAGTCTATTAACAAAAACAAAACAAAAAAGAAAGAAAAACCCCAACACTTAACCCTGATGCTCTTTATCTGGTTCATGGGGACCCAGGAAGCAGCGCTCGCATGATTCAGGGGCCACCATCCCCCCTCACTCCCCCTGCAGGGACATCTGGCCTGGCCTGCAGCCCCAGGAAAGAAGCCAGGGGAGGAGCAACCAAACCCCGCCCCCACCCTATGGCCTCACGTGGGCTCTGACCCACCCTCGATCTACCCAGAGGAGGCCCTGACACAGAGGCTAATAAGACCAGACATGGCCCGGCTGCCAGGACTGTGGCTCAGGGTCTTCCCCCCTCCCTCCCCTCCCCCACAGCGGGGCAGGCCCCAGATACTCACTGCTCTCACAATGGACGCCCGAGTAGCCTTGCTTGCACTCACAGACATACTGTTTGAAGACATCGCCACGGTGTGCCTCCTCGTCAAGCACCTGGCATTCGGCATCGTTGCGGCAGGGGTTTGGGAAACAGGGACCTGGGTAGGAGGAGGCAGTTAGATGGGCAGGTGATCAGGAAAGAGGGGGAGGGGACGGGGGGTGGGAAACAGGGGGGTGGCAGAGACAGACAGCAGCCGTTGGACCTAGCCCAAAGGGACCCTCTGCCTAAGCTCCGCCCACTGCCCACCTCCCTCTCCCAGGCCTTCCCTCCCTCCCCCACCCTGCCTGGTGGGGCCTGGGCCAGCCTGGCGCCAGGGAGGGTCATGTGTGGGTGGATCAGCCCAAATCAAGGAATCAAGGAAGCACCCAGCTCTGCAAGGGGCTTGCGGAGAGGGGGGGGGGCAGGTTCCAGGGAAATGCTGGCTGACAACCGACAGGTGCGGGGGACACTGCCCACTGCAACACAGACCGGCTCACCCCAGCAGCCTGGGCTGCGACTGGGAGCGAGGGGAGGCGGAGGGAGGCAGGTGCCACCCAGGGCAGGTACCTTTCTCAGTCTCGTTGCAAATGGGCCCCGTAAAGCCTTCGGGGCAGAGGCAATAGAAGGGGAGCTCGTCCTGTGACAGGCAGGTCCCACCGTTCAGGCACTCGATGGAGTCACAGAAGTCACCTGCAGCGGCAGCTCCAGCTCAGGAACAAATTCCTTCGCACAGTAAATGCTTGGGGGGCCCACTACCATGTACGTAAGTGCTGGGCCCCCGAGACAGAGAAATCAGGCGTAGCCCAGGCCTCCAGGAGTCACGGGGACCAGTGAATGGGGTTGACAGGCCCCGTGAGCCTACACAAGGGGCCACTTTCCAGTGGTTTCTGCCAGGGAGACTGCAGTTCTGTGAGCTGGCATAAAAGATGGGGTGGGGGGTGCACCGAGCAGGGGAATGAGGAGAGGACATGCTAAAGAAAGGCAGGCCTGGCCGGCATGGATCAGTGATTGAGCACTGAGCTGTGAACCAGGAGGTCACGGTTCAATTCCCGGTCAGGGCACATGCCCGGGTGGCAGGCTCGATCCCCAGGAGGGGGCGTGCAGGAGGCAGCCGATCCATGATTCTCTCTCATCATTAATGTTTCTCTCTCTCTCTCCCTCTCCCTTCCTCTCTGAAATCAATAAAAATCTATTTATTAAAAAAAAAAAAAAAAGGCAGAAGCACAGAGAGCTGCGTACACTGGGAGACCAGTAAGACAGCTAACCAGGTGGGCTGGGACCGGACCGGAAGGGACAACAAGAATGACAACTTTAGACTTTTCTACCTGCACACCAAGGCCTCGTCACCTTCCTTCAGCCTCCCTACCATGACCCACCAGGAAAAAGCAAATCAGAGATCCTCACTCGGGTTGGAGGGATGGGGACCCTGGTTCCAATTCCGAGAAGGGAACTGTTATCTGCCGAGATGGGCTGGCCTCGCCTGGGGTGGGGAGGCGCTTGGGAGTGACACAAAGATCCCTCTGGCTGCTGGGTGGACAGGTGACAGGATATCAGGGATCTAGGGGACCAGGAGAGCATCGGGGACGCTGCCCCAGGCCTCCAGGTGAGAAAGGAAGGCAGAGGGGGTGAGGAGGGCAGGCGGATGTGAGACACACTGGACGAGGGCTTCAGACGTGGGAGGAGGGCTGGCGAGGACATCACAGCCTCCGCTGGGGGCCTGCCTGGGTGGCCGATGTGCACGATTACCCAGAGTCCCTTGGCTCTGGAGAACGGGGTGAGCCAGGCCTGGAGGGGGGGCTTCTGACCTTAGCGTCCCAGAGGGCTCCCCGGGGCCCCACACCTGCTCGGGGTAAGACACGTGAAACATTTGTTCCTCCCCGCCAGTCTGGCCATGCCGGGCTGGAGCACCCTCCTCCTGGAACCCCAAAGTCCCCGCGAGCCGGGCCGGGCTGCAGGGAAGGGAATACCGTTAATGAGCTCTGGAGCCCTCAGAACTCCACCTTTGCACGGGCCTCGGGAGCTTAGGCGGCTCCCCACGCGCTATTAGTCACTGGCTTTAAATAGCAGGTTAATCCCCTCCCCTGACCTGGCCAGCGGCGGGCGGCGGCTCGGGCACAGACAGGGCCTTGGTAATGGCCAGAGTCCTGGGCTCCGGTCCCAGCCAAGTCCAACTGCGCTTCCTCGCCCTCCCAAGTGGCTGCCGGGCCACGTGGTCCAGGGGGAAAAAGGGAAAGGGAAGGGGACAAGGTGCCTCCTTCCCCTGGGGGCCCTAGACTGACTCACCTGGGGCACAGCAGCCTGAGGACTTCCCGGTCCCAGGAAAAGCCAGATCACCCCCCTACTAACTTAACCACCTTTGGGATTTCAGGGTCCTGCCCTTTTGGTACATTTCTCCAGGCTGCGGGGACTGAGAGGAAGGGGAAGGGACAAGACCCAGGTCTCTAAGGGTTACTGAGGGGAGCCACCAGCTCCCCAGTGCGTGGGAGCCTGGCGTGGCCTCAAAGGCTTCTTGCTGCAGGCCCGGGGTCAGGGGTCAGAGCCAGGCCTCCGCTGTGATCCGCCCACCCTCTGGCTCCAGTCAGTCCTGGAAGTGATGGAGGGGGCGCCTGAAGGGGTCGCCCACCCACCTCCTTCCCCCAGTCCTGGAGGAGGAGGACTGCGGGGCCCCGCTGCCAAGGGGATAAGGCATCCCAGACCCGCCTGCGGGAGGCCCCGCTGGTGGAGGGAGGCCTCCTGGGCGTGGGCGGGGGAGGAGGACCAGGGAAGATACAACAGCAGACCAAGGCCACGGAAGGAGTCCGGAGAGGAAGCCAGCCTGGCCGGCCGCAGCAGGACGCAGCCCTTTTCCGAGGCCTTCCCCAGCCTGGGAATCCTCTCCCGGGCCCCACCTAGAGCCCTGGCATCCCACCCACTTCCCCGCCCTCCCTCCCTCTTATCGCTGGTGAGCGCCGCGCCACGCCACGCGCGCGCGGGCGGAAATCTGCAAGGATCGGACCAGCGGCCAGGGCTTGGGAGGGAATTCGCTGCCCGGGAGGGAAGTTAGTTGGCCGGAGACTGATCGGGACCGGAGTCCGAGAAACTTGCAGCGGGAAGGCGCGCGCGGGGCGGTCACGGTGCAATGGCCTCATGATACAGATGGGGAAAGAGAGGCCCCTCCACAGCGGATTCCTTTGTTATGTTGCAGCCACCTCCCCGGGGATGGCTGGGCTGTCACCCAGTGTCCCGAGCCACCGCCCGGCGCCCCAGCCTCTCTCGCCGACCAAAACTCCCCAGTGCGGAGATGGCGGGAGAGGCCGAGCGCAGCGCGGCCGCCAGCCGGGGCGCAGCGGGGGCGCAGCCGGGGAGGTCGCCCCTCGGCCCCGCCGAGACTCCCTGCCCAAGTTTGTCAACAGTGGAGGTGGAGGGAGGGCGCCGCGCCGAACTTCCGAGCGGAGAGGAGGGGCGAGGGCGGCGCGATCACTCACCGGAGCCGGCGAAGAGGCCGGAGGCGCAGAGCAGCGCGCCGCAGAGCGCGGCCAGCAGGCGGGGGCCCGGCATGCTGCGCACAAGTGGGGGACCCGGCGCGGGACTGAAGATCGGGCCGTGCAGACAGACCGCGGGCTCTCACTCCAGCTCCGGGACCGGAATAAATCAGGCAGCGCTGCACCTCCCACTGGCCCGCGAGCTCCGCCCAGGCCGGCCAGGGGCGGACTCGGGGCGGGGCTCCGCAGCAGGGAGTGACGAGGGGGTCGGAGGCGGAGGGACCCAAGGGTCCTCGCCTCCCACCTCCTGCCCGGCCACGCCCGCCCGGCCTCTGGGTTGGGGGTGGTGTGACCCGGCGCCCGGTCTAAATAGACTGGACAGGGAAGAGCGCAGATGGAGTTGTTTGGGTTTTAGCTGTATTTTTTTTTTTTTACTTTAGACTTAAATAGCTAAACCCTATGCATCATACTAACGAAAATTGCAAGCACACTGAATACCAGCTTCACTTATCAGATTGGCAATGGCACAGAGCAAGTGAGGAGCTCGCTGTGAGCAGGAGGCTGTGGCGAACAGGCCCCAGCAGGCATTGTCGGAGGGCGTGCCAATTGGTTCAGCTTCTCCAGGGAGCGACCGGGTAATCCCTGTCAAAGTGACAGGCGCGGAGCCCAGGAGGCTTAGCAATTCCACGTGTAGGAATCCACCCTACGCAGGTGGCCCTGGCTGGTGTAACTCAGTGGTTAGAGACCCCGCCTGCGGACTGCAAGGTCCCGGTTGGGTTCCGGTCGGGGGCAGGTGCCCCGGTTGCCGGCTGCGTCCCCAGTAGGGGGCGTGCAGGAGGCAGCCGATCCATGATTCTCCCTCATCATTGAGGTTTCCATCTCTGTCTCCCTCTCCCTTCCTCTCTGAAGTCAATAAAAATATATTGGAAAAAGAAAAAAAAAAGGAACTCACATGATGTGCATTCAAAGGAAGCAGAGCACATCCTAGCAGCATCCTTTGACATGGAGTTGATAGGCGGCGGCTCCCTCCCAACCTCCCTTCCCCTCCTCTTACCCCCCTTCCCCTTCCCTCCCCCCACCCCCCGACGCCAGGAAAACACGAGCCGTCGCTGCGCTGCCTCCACAGCCGCCTGCCTACGGCGAACCGGCCCCAACGGCCGTCCCCTCGCTCCTCTCCTAAGGCTCCCCCGAGCGCCACGGGCGCCTGCCCCCCGCCACGCCGCACGCTCCCGGCTCGCGGGCACCTGGCTGCTGCGAGGCGCCACGCACCAGGCCTCCCGGTCCCCGCAGTGCCGCCCGCAGGCCGTTTCCGATGCATTTGCATCCTTGAAGAGCATCTGCAGAAGAGGAAGGAAAAGATGGGTGAGGAAACATATACTCAGTGGCTCTTCTTCCCACAGTGAGAAAATGCTTCGAAAGCTAAGCTGCTGCGAAATGAGGCCATGTCTGTGATCGCACCATTCGTGTCCAGGACAAAATTTGCCAGGTACTAGCAGTTTGCAGTGATTTTTTTTCTCCGCACCAAACCTGTAGGCCAAGCAGAGGATGAGGACAAGAATGTGTTGGAGACCTAGCTGGTTTGGCTCAATGGATAGAGCATGGGCCTGTGGACTGAAAGGTCTCGGGTTCGATTCCGGTCAAGGGCACATGCCCGGGTTGTGGGCTCGATCCCCAGTAGGGGGCGTGCAGGAGGCAGCCAATCAATGATTATCATCACTGTTTCTAACTCTCCTCCTCTCCCTTCCTCTCTGAAATCAATATATATATATATATATATATATATATATATATATATAATTTTTTTTAAAGAATGTGTTTGATTTGCATCTTGTTACAGTGACTGGTTTTATCCCCCTTCTACAATATGCTTACACGGCCACTCTGGCAATTAACACAGAAAATATTGATGTGCTGGCTGCAGCCAGCTATACTCAAATGTGTAGTATTTGCTAGCACCTGCTCAGAGTTCATGAAATCAAGCATTTTATGGAATACAGCCAACAGCCAACCGGAAAAGGGTCTTGGTACTGGACAAGAAAATAACTCTACCTGCAATTTCACTTCTGGAGATGGAAGCCTTTCACCAGTGTCCTCAGAGTGCAGCGTGGTAGAAAGAACCATCCCAGCCCTGGCCGGTTTGGCTCAGCGGATAGAGCATCGGCCTGCGGACTGAAGGGTCCTGGGTTCAATTCCAGTCAAGGGCACATGCCCGGGTTGCGGGCTCGATCCCAGTAGGGGGTGTTCAGGAGGCAGCTGATCAATGATTTTCTCTCATCATTGATGTTTCTATCTTTCTCTTCCTCTCTGAAATCAATAAAAATATATATTCTTTTTTTAAAAAACAACTATCTCGCCCTGACCGGTTTGGCTCAGTGGATAGAGCGTCGGCCTGCAGACTGAAAGGTCCCGGGTTCGATTCCGGTCAAGGGCATGTACCTTGGTTGCCGGCACATCCCCAGTAGAAGATGTGCAGGAGGCAGCTGATCAATGTTTCTCTCTCATCAATGTTTCTATCTCTCTATCCCTCTCCCTTCCTCTCTGTAAAAAAATCAATAAAATATATATTTTTAAAAAACTATCTCTAAGAGGCTGGTTTACAATTATTGGTCAACACTATCCAACTCCATCAATGTAAAGAGGAGAGAAGAGGCTGCCCGGCCGCACCTCCTCCTCTGCTTTCCAGCATTTGGGAGCGCAGACGTCACATGAGCTTGAGCAGAATACACAGCGGCCTCACACTCATGGCCTTTACGCTCACGGCCTGCAAACGCACACCCTCCTTCCCAGAGCCACTGCTCAGCGCACTCCTGCTCTGTGAGCAAACATCCCTGCCCAGGGACCAAACAGCCCGCTTTTGTTGCTAACCCAAAGGCCAAGGGCCAGGGCCCAGTGCTGGGGAATAAATACACTCTCAGTTTCAAAAACGCAAACGTGTTTTCTCGCTGAAACCAGAAAGGTGGGTGGCATTCTGAGGTTCCTTTATGGGAGTTTTCTGGCTTCGGCTGGGGCTTCAATTAACCACTGTCCTCCCTGATGTCTCTGGCGACTACCCCACCCTGATCTCCCCTCCTCTGACGCCTGAAGCCGGACACTCCGGACCAGCCAAAGGTCCCCTCTTCACAGCTGAGCGGCCTCCGGACGTATCTTCTCACCCACCGGCTGCTGCACAAGGGGTTAGAGCTGGATCCAAGCCCCCGCTTCACGTCTTACCTGTCTGATGACCCCTGCCCAGCTGCTCCTCAGGCGCCTTCCTTTTCTTTTTATTTACTTTTTACTTTTTTTAAAATATATTTTTTTATTGATTTCAGAGCGGAAGGGAGAGGGAGAGAGAGAGAGATAGAAACATCAATGATGAGAGAAAATCATTGATCAGCTGCCTCCTGAACAGGGGATGTGCCCGCAATCCAGGTACATGCCCTTGACCGGAATCGAACCCGGGACCCTTCAGTCCGCAGGCCGAAGCTCTATCTGCTGAGCCAAACTGGTCAGGGCCTTTTTACTTTTTTAAAAATATATTTTTATTGATTTCAGAAAGGAAGGGAGAGGGAGATAGAAATATCAATGATGAGAATCATTGATCAGCTGCCTCCTGCACGCCCCCTACTGGGAATTGAGCCCACAACCTGGGCATGTGCCCTTGACTGGAATTGGACCCAGGACCCTTCAGTCTGCAGGCCGATGCTCTATCCACTGAGCAAAACCGGTTAGGGCTTCTTTTTATTTATTTTTTTTTAAATATATTTTTATGATTTTAGAAAGAAAGGGAGAGGGAGAGAGAAATCGAAACATCGATGATGAGGGAGAATCCTTGATCGGCTGCCTCCTGCAAGCCCCCTACGAAGGATTGAGCCTGCCACCCGGTGTTAGGTCTGATCAAATAATTGAATTGATACCCCTCCCCTGGGAACTGACCCTTAGGCCACTTCACAACGGACATTCCCTTTCCCTTAGACCACATTCCACTTGCTAAGACCATTATCTCTCCCCTCTGTACCTTCCCAGGATCCAGACCTGCACAGAGAATTCTCCGTCCAGCAAAAGTCTGCCTAGACCCCTAACCGGTTTGGCTCAGTGGAAAGAGCGTCAGCCTGCAGACTCAAGGGTCCCAGGTTCGATTCCAGTCAAGGGCATATACCTTAGTTCTGGGCACATCCCAGTAGGGAGAGTGCAGGAGGCAGCTGATCAATATTTCTAACTCTCTATCCCTCTCCCTTCCTCTCTGTAAAAAATCAATAAAATATATTTTAAAAAAAAAGCCTGCCTAGAGTCCTTTAAAAACCTCTGACTCCCCTTCTTTGGGGGCTAGTGCCATTTTGGGGCTCAGCCCATGTGGTTTTCCAGGTGACCTAATAAATGCATAATTCTTTACCCCTTTTGGCCTTGTGTGTTCCTCCTTCAGCGACCCTAACATGTGCCCTGACCGGGAATCGAACCATGACCACCTGGTTCATGGTTAGATGCTCAACCACTGAGCCACAATGGCCGGGCAGGCACCTTTATTTTCTTTCTTCAGAGTCTGTCTCCTTTCTTCCTTCCCAAGGGGTTAATGGCACCAAGGGGAGTGGCCTCACTGGCCCAGAACGGTTCCAGCAGCCTGCATCTGCTGCGGACAAGAAACACGCCCACACCTGGGTTGGGTGGGTACTCGCTCTGCTGAGTAGAGAGGAAGTGAAAGAAAGGCCTTAGAAAGATCTATTTTTATAGGGCCCTGATCAAAGCCTTTCTAACTGGGCCAGCTGGACATCTGGACACCCCATCATCTCACGCCTGAGTCCAGAGCAAGGCCATTGCCAGAAGAACATTAAGTCCTTTCCTGGAAGTGGAATTCAGGAAGGCCTGGGGCAAGCGCCCAGGCTGGGCAGGGTGGCGGGCGAGGTGTCAGTAAAATCCAGGCCAGGAGAGCTGGTCACTGGCTAACCCCATCAGCACCACCATCGCCAGCACCAGCCTCTCCAGTTCCTCCCCTCTTCTCATCCTCCAGCTGGACGTGAGGCAGGGTAGTAAGAAGCTAGGAGGGCCCTAGCCGGTGTGGCTCAGTAGATAGAGCGCCAGCCTGAGGACTGAAGGGTCCCAGGTTCGAATCTGGTCAAGGGCACATGCCCAGGTTGTGGGCTTGATCCCCGGTGTGGGGTGTGCCGGAGGCAGCCGATCAATGATTCTCTCTCATTATTGATGTTTCTATCTCTCTCTCCCTCTCCCTTCCTCTCTGAAATCAATACAAATATCTTTTTAAAAAAATTCACTGAGCATCTGCCAAACTGTGTGGTGTGAGGACCCATTTAGAAGCCCAGAGTTGGTATAAAGAAGATTTTAAGCCAGAGACATTTGAAATTCAACAGATACAAAAAGAAGCCTCTGGTGACTTGCCTATCTGACTACAAACAGAAACTTCTGAGAAATTAGGATCGCCATTAATTCCCTCTTCGGGGTGGGTGTACTCCCAGGAAAGGGAGCGAGAGTAACCCTACTATAAATCCGGTCCTTAGTTTCACAGCCCTGAAGGAGACAGAAAGCTTTTTGTTTGTTTTAATCCTCACCGAGGATATTTTTTCATTGTTATTTAGAGAGAGTAGAAGAGAGAGGGAGGGACAGATAGAAATATCTATGTGAGAGGAACATATCGATTGGTTGCCTCCTGCACGAGCCCTGACCAGGGCCGAGGCCAGGGAGGAGCCTGCAACCGAGGTACATGCCCTTGACCAGAATCGAACCCGGGACCCTTCAGTCCGCAGGCCGAGGCTCTAACCAGTGAGCCACACCAGCCAGGGCCCATAGAAGCTTTTTATTCCCCTTCCCTTTCCCCAGCTAAATTAGACAGATAAGCCCCTAATTCTCACCCCGATTTGGAGTTAGTCATCATTGAGCAAGGCTGTGTGTAAATAAAGTCTACTCTCTTGTTAATCTGTCTTTTGTAAATGTAATTCACAGGCCCTCAGGTACAGAACCCAAGAGGGTAGAGAAAATGTTTTTATTCTTCCTTCCCAACAATGCTTTGTACTAAATCTTGTTTTACCCTCCAGTTCTCAGCAGGTCCTGGAGCCCCTAATGACGTCACCTAGCATTCCCAACCTTTTGACCCTAAGACATGAAACCCTTCTCACAGGACCCTTGGGGGGGTGTCTCTGTGGACAAAAGGGGCCACATGCTCACCTGACAAGCTCAGGGGAGGCCTGCATGGCGGTCTTGCAAACTCAGAGACCTAAAGTCAACACAACGGATGGTCTGAAAATTAAATATTTAACTACAAACAGGTTATAGTGGGTAGTCATTTCCTAGGCCAGTATTTTCTCTGACAAAGATCAATGTAGATCTTTACTGAGCCCATTGTCTTTTTGCCTCTAAGATAACATATCTGGGAAATGTCTGGGTAACTTGTAACTTCCTTTTTTCCGGACCCCACAGGGCCCAACAAAGGGCACCAGGACATTCCCTCATGGTTATTGTTATCAATTGTTAATTATGTTAAACTATCCTCTATCTATCTATGTAAAAGAAGCATCTGTCCAACATTTTCCTTTTTATCCAATCCCAGGTGTTTCCCCCTCCCCCCTTTGCTTTCTGTTATGCCCAGATTTCAGGATCCCCAATAGACCACCAGGGAGCCAGCCGAGTCCGATGCAAGAAGCAAAAGAGTCTTTATTCGAGCTAGCTCAGACTCCCCGTCTACCCCATTCGCCGACGCAGCGGCAGGAAGCAGAGAGCCAGCTAGCTCTGTGGGGAGAGGGGTTTTATAGTACGGGGAGGAGAGAGGACTGTGGGCCCTGCCGATTGGCCAGGCGCAAGTCTGGGTCTTGTTACACAGGATGTGGTTGTGTCTATGGCGCGCACTTCCCTTGATTATCATTGGTTAGTTTAAAGAAATCCTAGGTGTGGCTAGCAGAGGCTTGGGCTTCCGGGAAGAAGTTCCTTGCTGAGCACATGGCTGCTGCCCAAAAATGGAGGATTCGGGGCAAGATGGAGGGCATAGCCCTCGCCCTTTCACTTTCTCCTACTTCCTTAATCTATCACCAGGGGATTTCATGTAACCCACCTACGTCCCTTTCCTTTGATTGCCATGTATAAATACAGATGTAACCCACCAATCTTCGGAGCATTATCTCAATCCATTGAGCTTCTGTTCCCAGCATAGGTCGACAGTTTGGCTCAAATAAACTCAAAAAAATTCTTTACAGGTTTCAATGTTTTTTTACGTTAACATCTCCTTTCCCAGCCTTGCTCCCCGCTGTGCTGTCCAAGGTTCTACCAACCTCAGCAGAGGAATTCCCTGGGACAGGGGCCTTCAGCCAGAATCCACTCCTTCCCCAGCACATCCACAGGTCAAAGATATTTGTCTTCTCTTTCCCTTTTAATGCATTTTTATTGATTTCCGAGAGGAAGGGAGAGGGCGAGAGAGATAGGAAGATCAATGATGAGAATCACTGATCGTCTGCCTCCTGCACGCCTCCTACTGGGGATCCAGCCCGAAACCCAGGCATGTGCCCTTGACCGGGAATCAAATTGTGACCCCTTGGTTCATACGTCTGTTCGAAAGACCAAAGAAAAACCAAGCGACGTTTTTAGAGAAAGGGAGGGACACTGTTTAATGCGCCAGCGGACTCAGGGAATAACTTTCCAAATCTGAGTAAAGTAAAATGCAGGGGGCTTCTCTTTATATCTCCCTGTGGTCTTTGTCCCGCAAATATGGATTATGCTTCTGGTCCTTTTTTCGGGCCTTGCAAGAAAGCCACCAGGTTATTGGGGGTCTCCAGGCCATATCTGATGGTTTGGCCTGGCTCCAGCGTTAATAACCCTCCCTCCGGGACAGTGCACTGTTCACAGTTTTATGGCCTCTGCAACAGGTTCTGCAAGACCAGTTTCTGGAAAAGAAGTAATGACTTCATTACAGGTTATCAAGAATGTACATTGGGCTGGCTGGCATGGATTCTGAATGCTAGCCCCCCAAATATCAGGGTTACATTGGAATTAGCTTTTTAGCCTCCTTAGGTCGACACTCAACCACTGAGCCACACCTACCGGGCAAAGATATTTGTCTTTTTTAAAGAATTTCATTTCTAGCCCTGACCGGTTTGGCTCAGTGGATAGAGCGTCAGCCTGAGGACTCAAGGGTCCCGGGTTCAATTCCAGTTAAGGGCATTTGCCTTGGTTGCGGGCATATCCCCGGTGGGGGTATGTGGGAGGCAGCTGATTGTTGTTTCTCTCTCAGCGATGTGTTGTTGTTTTTTTTAAATGTTCCCAGTAGGCTGAATGCTATGCTACCAACATAGCAGAAAAAAAAAACCTATTGGGGAAATGTTTTGTGGTCATGTCCACAGCAAATGAGAAACTGCATTCTAAAAGCCTTGGTAATGACCATTCTCATCGATGTTTTTTAACTCTCTATCCCTCTCCCTTCCTCTCTGTAAAAAATCAATAAAATATATTTTTCTAAAAAAGAATTTCATTTCTGGAGTCCATAGTTGTCTTTCTAGAATCTAGAATGCTGATTAACGCTCTGGGGGCAAGCATGTCAAACTCAAAGGCTAACAGGGGCCAAATAAGTGAAGCATGTGGCCCGCGGGCTTTGAGTTTGACATGCTTGCCCTGGGGGCTTCCGCCAGACAGGGCTGGTCTTTGGCCAGGGAGCTTTGGCACACCAAGTCCAGAACCAAGTCTCCCCAGCAAGGTGCCTGACTTGCAGAAAAGCCTCATTTCTCCAATAACCCAGCTCAGCGTGGCTGAATCAGATACAGAGTTCATACTTCACACCCTGCTCCCCAGCCCCAAGGGCCTGCCAGGCACCAGACAGGGTCCCAACCAGCCAGACCCTTCAAGGCTGCTTCTCTCAGACACACAGACACACACACACACACACACACACACAACCGGCAGAAGCTTTGAAATGACCACTTGTAAAGGCCGATCAAATTCCTAGCAATTCTTAGCCAAGGGCGGTCTTCTTCCTTCTCAGCCCCTGTTTAGCTGGGGGAGGGGGAGCGGACATTCTTCTGGGATCTTTGTGTTTGGGGATGTAGAGTTGAGATGTGGGAGCAAGTTGATGCATACAGATAGGTAGATAAACGTGAAAATCCTCCCAGGCCGTGGGAATGGGGGCGCTCCTTTAGGGGCAGAATCCAGGAGAAGGCAGAAGGTCTGTGTTTGCACCTATGGCAGTGATGGCGAACCTTTTGAGCTCGGCGTGTCAGCCTTTTGAAAAACCCTCACTTAACTCTGGTGCCGTGTCACATATAGAAATTTTTTTATCTTTGCGACCATAGTAAAACAAAGACTTATATTTTTGATATTTATTTTATATATTTAAATGCCATTTAACAAAGAAAAATCAACCAAAAAAATGAGTTCGCGTGTCACCTCTGACACGCGTGTCATAGGTTCGCCATCACTGATACGAGCTCTGTGAAGGTGCCCTCTATTAGGGTCACCTTCCTTCTTCCGTGACCCTAACACCCTCCCTCACCTCTGCCCCGCTGCCTCGACTACTGAAAGGTCAAAGGGCAGGAAGGAACTACCAGCGGAAAAAACTTCCAAACCTGTAAGAATCGTGATGAGTTTATTTGAACCAAACTGACCATGGCTGGGCAGCAAAATCTCAACGGATTGGGAAAGTTTCGCCATTCTCTGGCGTATTTTACACATTATAATCAAAAGAGAAAGCAGAAGGGGGTTACAGGATATCCACTGGAGATAGATTTGGGAGGGGGGAAAGAGCAAAGAGCAAAGGGGAGTGGTGAGGAGAATTGGGGGATCGCATAAAAAGTAAGTAGATACTTCTTCTACATAACAATGAGAGGCTTGGTAGTCTCTCCTCCGGTGGGCGATTGTGACCCGAGGGGTCTGGAAAAAGGAAATTACCTCAACATTCCACAGGCAGTTATTTTAGATGCAAAAAGACAATAGGCTCAGTTAAGGTAAAGATCAACCTTTAGGTCCAGCCTGGTGTGGCTCAGTGGTTGAGGGTAGACCCTGGAACCAAGAGGTCACTGGTTCAATTCCTGGTCAGGGCACATCCCCGGGCTGCGGGGCTCCATCCCCAGTCTGGGGCCTGCAGAGGCAGCCAATCAATGATTCTCTCTTATCATTGATATTTCTAGCTCTCTCTCCCTCTCCCTTCCTCTCTGAAATCAATAATATATATTTGAAGAAAAAAAAGATCGACCTGCCGAAACCGGTTTGGCTCAGTGGATAGAGCGTCAGCCTGCAGACTGAAAGGTCCCAGGTTCGATTCCGGTCAAGGGCATGTACCTGGGTTTCGGGCACATCCCCAGTAGGAGATGTGCAGGAGGCAGCTGATCGATGTTTCTCTCTCATCCATGTTTCTAACTCTCTCTCTCTCTCCCTTCCTCTCTGTAAAAAATCAATAAAATATATTTTAAAAAAAAAGAAGAAAAGATCGACCTTTATGAGGGAAAATACTGGCCTAGGAGGTGACTACCTGCATTACTCGCTTTTAGTTAGAAAGTTTTAATTTCAGCCCTAGCCAGTTTGGCTCAGTGGATAGAGCATTGGCCTGCGGACTGAAGGGTCCCTGGTTCGATTCTGGTCAAGGGCACGTGCCCAAGTTTCGGGCTCGATCCCCAGTAGGGTGCATGCAGGAGGCAGCCAATCAATGATTCTCTCATCAATGAAGTTTCTATCTCCCTCTCCCTTCCTCTCTGAAATCAATAAAAATATATTTTAAAATAAGAGAGAAAGTTTTAATTTCAGACCATCCTATGTGATTACTTTGAGTCTCTGTGTTTGTAAGGCCCACCATGCAGGCCTCCCTCCCCTGAGCTTATCAAGTGTAGCCCTGCCCTTTGACTTTAAGTATTCCAGGCACCTTCCAAGAGCCTGCAACTTGCCCTAACCGGTTTGGCCCAGTGGATAGAGCGTTGGCCTGTGGACTGAAGGGTCCCGGGTTCGATTCTGGTCAAGGGCATGTACCTAGGTTGCAGGCACATCCCTAGTAGGGGATGTGCAGGAGGCAGCTGATCGATGTTTCTCTCTCATCGATGTTTCTAACTCTCTATCCCTCTCCCCTTCTCTCTGTAAAAAATCAATAAAATATTTTTTTTAAAAAAACCCCACAAATTACACCTCTCAAATTACAAGCCACAGTGGATCCAGATGACTTACCTGTACTTGCAAAGTGGCCCCGGAAAGTACAGGAGAGTTAACAATTAACTAGTTAGCAATGGACTGAGATGCATGAAATTCTCCATCCTCACTTGGGCTGGGCATATAGTATCTGGCAGGCCTTGGGCGGAATGCCACAGGTGCATCCAGGTAACATGACCAGAAGGCGCTGGAAGTCCAGCAGGGCAGCGACCTCATCCAGGGGCTCAGGAGGCAGAGGTGATAAGGGCGCTGTGAGGGGTTCTAGCTAAGACCACTGGCTCTCAGAGACAGTGCTAACGCCTGGAATTGCATGCCTCGCACTCCATGCATCTCTGCTTGTGCCTTCCTGCGGCAACATTCATGCTTTCCAATGCGGGCGTCTCGGTCTGAAAACCCATGTCCTCCCTGAAGTAGCCAGTGGAGGCCCTCTTGTTGCCTAACTTCCCTGATGCATGTGGGGAGAGGGGGTCCCCCAAAGCCCTCTGCCTTAGAATGGCAGCCTCCTGCTTGCTTCCCCAGCACCTCCCAACTACTGCCCTGGACGCACCCCTCCAACGCCAGGCTTAGGGGCTTACTTCTCCCAGTCATCACGAAGCCTCTTCTCACCCCGCAGCAGGCCCCTCTATTTTTTTTTTAATTTAAATTCTTTATTGTTTAAAGCAGTGGTTCTCAACCTTCCTAAGGCCGCGACCCTTTCATACAGTTCCTCATGTCGTGGTGACCCCCAACCATAAAATTATCTTCGTTGCTACTTCATCACTGTAATGTTGCTACTGTTATGAATCGTCATGTAAATATCTGATATGCAGGATGTATTTGCATTGTTACAAATTGAACATCATGAAAGCATAGTGATTCATCACAAAAACAATATGTAATGATATATGTGTTTTCCGATGGTCTTAGGCGACCCCTGTGAAAGGGTCGTTAGATCGCCAAAGGGGTGGAGACCCACAGGTTGAGAACCGCTGGTTTAAAGTATTACATATGTCTCCTTTCCCCCCATTGACCTTTCCCTGGCAACTCCCACCCCCCCGCCCCCCCCGGAACACGTCATTAGAAGCCCATGGTTTTCTCTTTTGGAAGAAATTACCCCGATT
>NW_005871868.1:89453-131178 GCF_000147115.1 Myotis lucifugus
TTAAAACCGTGTATTGCGAGATCCTTCAATCATAGTGCTAGTTAAATAAAATTTGGCAGGCTATATAACGCGAAATATGCTAGTAGTTGAAAGCTTATGCCCCTCCAGTCCATGCCTGGCAACGAACACTTGGAGGTAATTTTAAAGGATAGTAGTTAAACACTCCTACACAGATTTTATTGTGATATAGATGTTATAGAGGCTATAAGCTTTCTAACAATGCACTCCTCCTGGCACTTAGGGATACATGAAGATTTAGTAATCAAGGCTTCGTGTACAGATGTGTCCTATCAACTAAGCAAAGGAAGATAAAGGAAATGTACTCCCTCTGCTCAAATAGTGTTTATATAAATTGTGTAAATCAAGTAAGTCTTGGCCTTGGAAAATCCATCGAGCCTGTCAGTTATTTCCAGTAACATTCAGGTCAGTAGCAACATGACAGTTATGAAGTAGCAACGAAAGTAATTTTATGTTTGGGGGTCACCACAACATGAGGAACTGTATTAAAGGGTCGTGGCATTAGGAAGGTTGAGAACCACTGCAAGTCAACTCACATGGAAGTTCCTGGTTCTGTCATTTTGTTTTCTTTTTATCTTCACCTGAGGATATTTTTCCATTGATTTTTAGAGAGAGGGAAAGACAGAAATATCGATGGGAGAGAAACACATCCTGCACGGCTGGGGAGGAGCCTGCAATGGCGTTATGTGCCCTTGACGGGAATCAAACCCGGGACCCTGTCCTCCACAGGTCGAGGCTCTATCCACTGAGCAAAACCGGCTAGGACTTTGTCTGTCTTTTGACCAATGGACTTTGACCTGCCAATGTCCAATCAGAGCTGCTCTACTACATCCTCATTTGCATCTAAAACGGACCAATCATAACTGCTCCATCTGACCAATCAGATCGCGTCATGCTGACCAACCGGGACTGCGCAATGGCCCCTTTACGTGCCTACGTAAACCGGAACCGGGGTGGGAAGTTTCTCTATAAATGGCAGCCACCCCTTGCAGTGAGGGAGCTCACTTTCGGTTCCTACCACAGGCGCTGTTTTCTCGTTTTGCAAACTGTTCAGAGGAATAAGAAGGCCTCAGTCATTTGATATTCTTTTTGGGAATTTTTGGTGGCGGTGCCCATGTCACAGTGGGAGAGCGAGGCGCAGAGAAACCTCCCGCTTGCTGTCTGCTCGGGGCGCCTTGGCCTGGAGGCCAGGGCCTGAGAGCGAACAGAGTGAGTCCTGGTTTGGGACCCGGTTCTCCTGGGAAGAAATGTCGGCAGAGCTGTCAGCCGAGGGCAGCTCCCGGGCTCCCTCCCCGCGCTCCCCTCAGCCAGCGAGCTTAGCCCGGGAGAAGACACTCAGGGCAAGCACCGGAAGCGGAAGCTGCCGAGCTTAGCCCGGGAGAAGACACTCAGGGCAAGCACCGGAAGCGGAAGCTGCCGAGCTTAGCCCGGGAGAAGACACTCAGGGCAAGCACCGGAAGCGGAAGCTGCCGAGCTTAGCCCGGGAGAAGACACCCAGGGCAAGCACCGGAAGCGGGAGCCACCGAGCTTGGACTCAGAGATGGCACCCAGGGGAAACACCGGAAGCGGAAGTAGAAACTGCTTGCACCCTCCCGCCACCTTGCAGACTGAGAGGTTCTGAGACCAGGCTCTGGAGGAGAGCATGTGACAGGTAGGCCGCAAATGGCGCCCTCTATAGGGAAAAGCAAAAATACACATTTAACCACAGGGGATGGGGGGTGTCAAATGTTTACCTATCCCTTAAAGAATTTAAATTCGGGGTCTTGCCCATAATAAGACTTATGACCAGGCCCCCTCTGTTTTTTTATTTAAATATTTTTATTGATTATTAGAGAGAGAGGAAGGGAGAGAGAGATAGAAACATCAATGATGAGAGAGAATCATTGACTGGTTGCCTCCTGCATGCCCCCTACTGGGAATGGAGCCCGAAATCTGGGCGTGTGCCCTTGACCGGAAGGAATCGAACCCAGGACCCTTCAGTCCGCAGGCCAACGCTCTATCCACTGAGCTAAACCAGCCAGGCCCCCCCCCCGCTTTTTTTTTTTACCTATTACTAGACATCTGATTTAATTAATGTATTTATTTTTGGTTAATCCTCCCCCGAGGATATTTTCCCATTGATTTTTAGGGAGAGTGGGAGAGAGAGGGAAGGACAGAGAAGCATCCATGTGAGAGAAACACATGGATTGGTTGCCTCCTGCATGAGCCCGGACCAGGGCCCAGGCCAGGGAGGAGCCTGCGACCGAGGTATGTGCCCTTAACCAGAATCGAACCCAGGACCCTTCAGTCCACAGGCCGACTCTCTATCCACTGAGCCAAACTGGCTAGGGCTTAATTTTCTTTATTGGTTTTAGAAAGAGAGAGAGAGAAACATTGACTTGCCTTTCACTTATTTATGCATTCATTGATTGATTGATTCTTGAAGGTGCCCTGATTGGTGATCAAACCAGCAACCTCCGCTTATCGGGAGGAAGCTCTAACCAACTGAGCTACCCCACCAGCGTGAACATCTGCTCTTATTGAGCAGAGAGAGAAAGATCTTCCCATCCCACTCCCCACCCCCACCCCCCACCCCTGTAGCCCTAGGCGCTTTCCCGAATCCTTAGCTCCGAATGTGGGGTAGACCTCGCTTTCCTTCTGTATGAGCCTCTCTCAGGTATGTGGGCTTCCTATGTGCAGGTCTGTAGTTAAAGGTGGTTGTTTTGTCTCGTTCATCTGCCTCCTGTCATTTTAATCATTAGACCAGCCGAGAGAACCTTGGAAGGTGCAGCGAAGTTTCTTCCTTCTCATACTACCAGCGACATTTCCTCATTAGCCCAGCTGGCCAGATCTCCCCGGCCCTACCCCCACGCCAAGCCCAGAGAGCCAGTTGGCATGGGACGCGGGCACCAAGAGTTCCTTCCCAGGTGGCAATTAGATCCAGACATGGGAGCAGATGCACATTGTCGGGGGGGCCAGGTCCCAAGGCCTTGGCAGGCGCCACGGCAGCTGCCCATCGTCAGCCAGGCCGTCAAAGGGAAATGAGGCGTGGGAGCCGGGCCCTTTGGAGGGGCCACCGCAGGACCCGCACAGGGGGCTGCCACCAGGTCTTGGCAGGAAGAGAAAACTTTTCTGCTCTTACAGAGAGTCATGCCAATGGCAGCATGGCCAGGCAAGCCAACTTCTGCCAGTCTGCAGGGGGCGGAGAACAAAACCCTTTTTTCTCCAGGTCCTCGAACCCTCTGCCAGGCCCAGCCATTGGTTGGTTCTTTCCCAGCTCTCTTGGCACTGGGAGGTGTGGCGGTGGGAGCTGCCCGGAGCCCATTGAGGAAAGGCCCTGAATTGGCACATTCAGGAAGCCCAGGCCAGCGGATGCTCCCTCCTGGAGTCCAAGCCTCATGGGCTCTGCATTCTGAGAGACCTGCATTCACCATCCAGGCTCCATAACCCCTGGGAATCTCAGGGTCCGCTTATTTAAAATAATGACTGTACCCCTGGCTGGTTTGGCTCAGTGGATAGAGGGTTGGCCTGTAGACTGAGGGATCCCGGGTTCGATTCTGGTCAGGGACACATGCCCGGGTTGCGGGCTCGATCCCCAATGGGGGGCGTGCAGGAGGCAGCCGATCAATGATTCTCATCCTTGACCTTTCTCCCTTTACCTTCCTCTCTGAAATCAATAAAATATATGAAAATAAATAAATATAAATAAATAAATAATGACCATAGAGCAGGGGTGGGCAAACTTTTTGACTCGAGGGCCACAATGGGTTCTTAAACTGGACCGGAGGCCCGGAACAAAAGCATGGATGGAGTGTTTGTGTGAACTAATATAAATTCAAAGTAAACATCATTACATAAAAGGGTACGGTCTTTTTTTTTTTTTTTTAGTTTTATTCATTTCAAACGGGCCGGATCCGGCCCTCGGGCCGTAGTTTGCCCACGGCTGCCATAGAGCCTGTTGTGAAGTTAAAAAGAAAGGCAAGGTGCAGAGTGCATGTATAGTGTGCCCAATATTTATACTCGTTTGCTCCTGTGTGCATAAAGTGTTTCTGGAACGATAAACAAAAAAATGGGCTGTTTGGGTGGCCTCCAGGAAGGGGGAGGAGAGAGACTTTTTTTTTATTTTGTGTTAATCCTCACCCGAGGATATTTTTTCCATAGACTTTTAGAGAGAGGTGAAGGGAGGGAGGGGGAGAGAGAGAAACATCAATGTGAGAGAGACACATCAATTGGTGTGTCTCTCCCAAAGCTGCCCCAACCGGAGCTGAGGAACCAAACCCACAGTCCTTTCCTCTCTGAAATCAATAAAAATATATGTAAAACGAAACAAAAAACCTGAATCCATCCCTAAGAAGGGGGGTAAAATAATAGTATTTGCCATGCGGAGTGGTTGTAAAGATTAAATAAGATAACGTATTTAATGGCTTAAGATAGTGCCTGACACACAGAAAACCCTGACTAGTATATAGCAGCAACTCCTTGGGGAGATATGAAGAGTTGAGCTTGCTTTCCTCCTTTTATTCTTCTATATATATATATAACCACTTCAGGAAATTCAGTTTACAAAACTCCCAATTTTTTTTTTTTAAGATTTTTATTTATGTCAGAAAGGAAGGGAGATGGGGAGAGAGATAGAAACATCAATGATGAAAGAGAATCATGGATCGGCTGCCTCCTGCACGCCCCCTACTGGGGATCGAGTCTGCCACCCGGGCCTGTGCCGTGACCAGGAATCGAACTGTGACCTCCTGGTTCATAGGTCAACGCTCAACCACTGAGCCATGCCAGCCGGGCACAAAACCCCAAATTTTGAAAGAGAAGATAAATCCGAGGAAGAAGATTCTAGTTATAAAACAACTCACTGACTGGATTAGGGATTTTATGTGTTTGGCTAATGGCTGAAAAGCAGAGATCAAGCAGAGAACAGACACAGTCATTGACACCATAAGTGCCTTGAAATCCCGAGGCCAGCACCTGCGGGAATTAGAACAGTGGTTCTCAACCTTCTGGCCCTTTAAATACAGTTCCTCATGTTGTGACCCAACCATAACATTATTGTCGTGGCTACTTCATCACTGTAATGTTGCTACTGTTCTGAATCGTCATGTAAATATCTGATATGCAGGATGGTCTTAGGCGACCCCTGTGAAAGGGTCGTTCGACCGCCAAAGGGGTCGCGACCCACAGGTTGAGAACCGCTGAATTCGGGGCGTAGCCATGCCTTCGGCATCCTGAGCTGTTGCTGAAGAGCTAGCTCCTTGCTCTCAGAGCCGAGGGCTTCCCAGCGGCTTCCCACATAGACCCCAGCTCTCCTCTTCCCTTCCCTTCATCTTAACCCAGGCCAGCTCTGTCCTTTTCGAATTTCCACATTTTTTCAGCCTGATCCTCCCCTAAGAACAAAGCCACGCACAACTGGCCACAGCTGGAGGTGACACCTTCTGCCCCAGCCTCCTGGCCTGCCAAGGAGCTGAGCTGGCTGTGGACAAGCCGAGGGCCTGGAGTCAGACGGCCTCAGGGCATACCGGGGCAGAACTTATACTCGGCCCATGGGCAGGGTGGGATGGGTGTCCCCACTGCCCCGGAAGTCCCCTTCCTGGACCTCTTCTCTGTCCCTCCCTGACTGTGGCCCCCGCCTCTACTTTTCTCCTCCCCTTGCTCATGAATCCAGCCTCTTGCCAGCCTAAACCAGCGCCCAAGTCAAGAGCCCATCTCTCCTGTCTGGGGGCATTTCACGCCCAGCTTGGTCCTCCCCTCCTGTGTGTGTGGTCCCCTCTGAACGTGCCCACATGACCTTAGGCCACACCCACATTTTGTAGACTAAACAGACCCTCCAAGAGTAAAGATACCAACCCCCAGTGATTCCGGGTGACAGAGAGCCAGTGGCACTGACATCCTGGGCTTCCGTCCCAGTCTCCCTTGTTTGGCCTTGATCGTGTGACCCCGAGAGTCACACACATTCTTTCCTCGGTGCCATAAAGTGGGGGTAGTGATAGCCACACGGCCCATCTTGCTTGGGTGTGGAGAGGATGAAGTGAGGGAAAGTATCTTGTAAACAGGAAGGCATGTAAGAAAGAGAAATGATGATAATATGTTTGCAAAATTTCAAATACCAGCCTGATCTGGCACAATCTCCTTCTGTCCACTGCAGTGACCTCAGGCGTTGCATGGACCCCTTCTTCCCCTTGCGTGTCCCGCTGCTCGGAGAGGTTTCCTCCGCACCTGGTTGGACGGTGCCTGGGACCTCGTGAGCGTGTCGCTCTGACCACCTCCTCCTGGGACACCCCTCATCCCAGCTCCCTGCTGATGCCCAGGCCCAGGACAAGCCACCAGAAGCCAGCTCTCTAATCGGCCGAGTGAGGTAATAAATCAGCTTCCCCCGACAAAGCTCTCAGACTCCCTGTCTCATTAAAACGCTTCTAAGAAAACAAAAGGGATTCTGTGGTTGAAAAAGTTTGGGAAATTCTGCTGACCCACAACTAACCTTTCCCACTCCCCCACTCATCAAGGAAGGAGGCAGCCAGCTGAGTTGGGACAGCGCAATAGGGTGTTTTTGTGTTGTTGTTTTTTAATACATTTTATTGATTTTTTACAGAGAGGAAGGGAGAGGAATAGAGAGTTTGAAACATCAATGAGAGAGAAACATCAATCAGCTGCCTCCTGCACACTCCCCACTGGGGATGTGCCCGCAACCAAGGTACGTGCCCTTGACCGGAATCGAATCCAGGACCCTTGAGTCCGCAGGGTGACGCTCTATCCACTGAGCCAAACCGGTTAGGGCTGTATTTTTTTAATATTTTTTTTATTGATTTCAAAGAGGAAGGGAAAGGGAAAGAGAAATAGAAACATCAACGATGACAGAGAATCATTGATCGGCTGCCTCCTGCACACCCCACACAGGGATCAAATCGTGACCTCCTGGTTCATAGGTTGACGCTCAACCACTGATCCGTGCCAGTTGGGCGTAAGGGGTTTTTTAAGGCAATTTGCAAATACACACAAACACAGTGAAGGGTAAAATGAACCCTTGGGTGTGTCGTTCACCTTCAGCAATCATCAGCATTTAAGAACAAGGGAGACCGGGGGTTTGGGAAACATCCTGATGTCGGAATTCCAGTCCCACCACCGGTTAGTGTGGGACCCTGCACAAGCTGTTCAGTCTCTGAGTCTGTGTTCTCCTGTATTAAGTGGAAATGTTTCCTCAAACCGGAAGGGACTGTTCTAGAGTCAATGAAATAAGTCAGTTCTGAGGCACTAGCTGAATGTCCCAAGGTGAGTGCTCAGTAATAGTAACAGTCATTGCCCTAACCCAGTGGTCGGCAAACTGCGGCTCGCAAGCCACATGCGGCTCTTGGGCCCCTTGAGTGTGGCTCTTCCACAAAATACCACGCGTGGGCACGCATGTACAGTGCGATTGAAACTTTGTGGCCCATGCGCAGAAGTCGGTATTTTGTGGAAGAGCCACACTCAAGGGGCCAAAGAGCCGCATGTGGCTCTTTAGCCGCAGTTTGCCGACCACTGCCCTAACCGGTTTGGCTCAGTGGATAGGCGTTGGCCTGCGGACTGAAGGGTCCCAGGTTCGATTCCAGCCAAGGGCATGTACCTTGGTTGCAGACACATCCCCAGTTAGGGGGTGTGCAGGAGGCAGCTGATCGATGTTTCTCTCTCATCGATGTTTCTAACTCTCTATCCCTCTCCCTTCCTCTCTGTAAAAAAATCAATAAAATATATTTGAAAAAAATAGTAACAGTCCTTGCTAGAAGCAAGGTGGTCCAGGCTGAGTGTGTGGGTCCTGGCGCCAGATTTCCTGGGTTCGAATCCCAGCTCGCTCACACTGCTTCTGAGCCGGGTAACCTTGGACAAGTTGCTGATCCTCTCTGTTCCCCAGTGTTTTCATAGCAGTGCCTACCTCCTGAGTGTTTTGTTAGGAAAACTTTTCCCCTCTTCCCGTCTCTCGGTTGTTTAGCTGGTCTAATAATGACATTGACACAAAACAGATTAACGGGAAAAACATTTAACTTAGCACATAAAGAGATGAGTCATCATATCTTTGTCATCAAAACAGGCTCCTTTTAGACCATTTAAATAAGAAAATAAATTTGTGAAGATTTGACAAAGCAAAGGGTTTAGGTTTGCATATAGTCTTTTCAGCCTAAATTTTCTGTCTCTGGTGATAAGGATGCCTTCGACCTGCCTCGTACAGGGAGGGTACCTTCACGGGAGAGATTGACTTCCTGCCTTCAGGATGCTAAAGGGAGGATTCCTTCTCTCTAAAGCCCCCAATTGCCTTCCATCACCCTTAGCTCAGCGTGTTCTTCTTGCACAGGGCGTTTCTCAAGAACTTTAACTCAGAATAACAAACCAAAGTGGCACATTTGGGGCTGGTATAATTTGCTCCCCTTTAGCCATGAAGAGCAGTGGGGCTCGGCCTTGGTGGCTCAGTGGTTGAGTGTTGACCTATGAACCAGGAGGTCACGGTTCAGTTCCCAGTCAGGGACATACCTGGGTTTCTGGCTCAATGCCCAGTAGGGGGCGTGCAGGCGGCAGCTGATCCATGATTCTCATCATTGATGTTTCTATCTCTCCCTCTCTGAGATCAATAAAAATATATTAATAAATAAATAAAAAGAGCAGTGGGAGCAGTGCTTGGCAGGTAGTGGGGGCTCAGTACAGGTTTGTTTTGTTACTGTTAACACAAGCTACTGAATTTAATTTGGCATTTTGTAAATCCCATTCACACCTGTAAGCATCTTCCTTCTGAGGTGGAATCTCAGAGCCCCTGTTTGGGGAAATGAAGAAATAAAGTCTGAGGCCCTAACTGGTTTGGCTCAGTGGGTAGAGCGTCAGCCTGGGGACTGAAGGGTCCCGGGTTCGATTCCAGTCAAGGGCACGTGCCTGGGTTTACGGGCTTAATCCCCATTAGGGGACTTGCAGGAGGCAGCCAATCAATGACTCTCTCTCATCATTGATGTTTCTCTCTCTCTCCCTTCCTCTCTGAAATCAATAAAGATACATATTTTTTTTAAAAAAAGAAAGAAAGTCTGAGGAGTCCCACTCGCACCACCGATGCTCCTGCCATGATCTCAGCAGAAATGTCAGACCTGTGACCCCAAGAGTTATGTGTCCTGATTTGCTGGCTCAGTGTGTGGGTCATAGGTTATTCACAGGACACCCAGAAGTTGATGCAACCCTGGATAAGCTGGAGTCACAAACCAGGCGGGAGGGTCACGAAGCTGCCTCCCCCACCCCTAGCTGAACAAAGGAATCCCAAATCTTGAAGACCTTTGACACCATAGTCTGACCCTTCACCAGGAGCACTGCCACCTGGAAATCCTGGAAATGGGGCCCCCGGATGAGTCCATTCCATTATTCTTCGCTTGTGGAGTGAACATAACATGCTGGGCACAGTTTTCTCTGGGGCTCCTTGGCGGGTCACATGACACATCTGGGCTTTCTTTTCTTTTCTTCTCTTTTCTTTTCTTATCTTCTCTTTTCTTAATATATATTTTTATTGATTTCATAGAGGAAGAGAGACAAAAACATGAATGATGAGAGAGAATCATTGATCGGTTGCCTCCTGCACGCCCTCTACTGGGAATGGAGCCCACAACCCGGGCATGTGCCCTTGACCGGAATCAAACCCGGGACCCTTCAGTCCTCAGGCCGACGCTCTATCCACTGAGCCAAACCAGCTAGGGCTGGGCTTTCTTTCTTTTTTTTTTTTTTAAATCGTCACCACCCAGATGATTTCCAGAGTCCCTTTCAAATCTTGCCTTTTGTGTTTATATAATTCTATTTTTTTTTTTTTATGGAACACTTCACGAATTTGCGTGTCATCCTTGCAAATGAGGGAGCAAGAGAGAATCTGTATCGTTCCAATTTTTTTTAGTATTTGTGCTGCCGAAGCGAGCACTAATTCTATTTTTAAAATCTGAAATTCTACTATTCTAATAATCCGGTTCTTTTGTCCAAATGAGGGAGCAAGAGAGAAATCGGGGGCCTGTATCTTCCAAAGAGGAGCGTGGTTCCCCTCTCCGCCTGCATCTGCCCACCTTCTACATCCAGATGTTTACAGCAGCCGAAACCACAGCACTTCCTTAGCTTTCGGGCAGTGTGGCCAGCTCATCCCAGCTGACCTTTTGCTTTGTTTATTAGGAAGAAAAACCCCAAAATCCCAACTGTCTAAGTCCCAGACAGGCTGAACCTATAACCTCATGGAGGGCAAATGCCCTGAGGCGGTGCCAAGGGGAAATCCCAGTAGCCCCAAGGACAGTTGGCCTCCTTTCGACACCCTGGCGACATGATCAGGAAGAGGAAAGAGCCCCTATTGCCCAGGTTCTGAGCTATTCACACCAGAGTCCACATACTGAGTTTACAGTATCTGTGTGGACAGGCTGAGCAGGTAGAAGGAAATTTTGGTCTGAAGCCCATGAGACTTAAAGAGAAAGGCATTGTGGTTTGGACAGGCCTCAGAATACAGGAGGGAAGGCTGTAGGAGGGGAGGCGGTCATCCAGAGAGGAAGCAGTACGTGACAATCAGTACTCTGTCTGGCTGCTGGGGAAATTCCAGCACTGAAAGGACTAGCAAATAAAAAAAAGAGAAAAAAAGAAGGGACATGAGGGGCAGTTCATCTGCAAGTTCCAGAAATGGAGAAGAAAAGGAGACAGAGAGGATGGAACCAATAGAAGAAAATATCTATGTATTGAAGAAAGGAATGACTTCATATTGAAAGGGCTCAAGTGTCAAGCAAGATCAACAACAGAACAAAATACCCCAACAAAACTAGACACAGTCTGATGATACCACAGTACTCTAAGGGTAATCTTTAAAACAGCGGTTCTCAACCTGTGGGTCGCGACCCCTTTGGCGGTCGAACGACCCTTTCACAGGGGTCGCCTAAGACCATCCTGCATATCAGATATTTACATGACAATTCATCACAGTAGCAACTTTACAGTTATGAAGTAGCAACTAAAATAATTTTATGGTTGGGTCACAACACGAGGAACTGTATTTAAAGGGCCAGAAGGTTGAGAACCACTGCTTTAAAAAGAAAGTCCTAAAAGTTTCTGGAGAAGGAAAAACAAGTCACCTGCCAAAGAAGAAACACCCAACTAGCCTCAAACTTCTTATCAGCTATATTGGATTCTACAAGATATTGAAACAATGGCTTTCAGGTACCCAGTAAATATTGTTTGGATCTATAATTGTATGCCCACCCAAAGGATCAAATAAAATTTTTTTGAACATTGATTTCCCATATGCCGCTTTGGGAAGATTCAAGGACATAAACTTTCAAAATGAAAAGGGAATTCAGGAAAAAGAAATAATGAAAATAAGTGAGGAACACAAGGAGGGAAAAATTCCAGAATGGCACTTGTCCACAGATCTGTAAATTAGTGGCTCAACAGTAGGAAGTCAAGGAGTTTCATGAAGAATGCTTTCAAGGAGGAAGTGAATTCCAATCAACAGATAATATTTTTTTACTTTAAATAATTTTTATTTTTCCATTACAGTTGGCATACAGTATTAGTTTCAGGTGTACAACCCAATGATTAGATAGTATGTAACTTACTAAGTGATCACCTTGACAAATCTGACACCATATATAGTTATTACAGTATTATTGACTATATTTCCTATGCTGTACTTTACCTCCCTGTGACTATTCTATAATTGCCAATTTGTACTTCTTCTTCTTTTTTTTTAAATATATATTTTATTGATTTTCTGCAGAGAGGAAGGGAGAGGGATAGAAACATCGATGAGAGAGAAACATCAATCAGCCGCCTCCTGCACACCTCCTACTGGGGATGTGCCCGCAACCAAGGTACATGCCCTTGACCAGAATCGAACCTGGGACCTTTCAGTCCACAGGCCGACGCTCTATCCACTGAGCCACACTGGTTAGGGCTTGTACTTCTTAATCTCTTCATCTTAACCCTCCTCCCATCTGGCAACCATCAAAATGTTTTCTGTATCTATGAGTCTGTTTCTGTTCTGCTTTTTAGAGTCCACATACAAGTGAAATCATATGGCGTTTATCTTTCTGTGTCAATGTCACTCAGCACAGTACCCTCTAGGTCCATCCATGTTGTTTCAGATGACAAGATTTCATCATTTAAAGTAAAGACTGAGATGTATTATTGCCATTTATTCATTTGTTTTTCCTTCTTAAAGAAGACCCTTTAACATTTCTTGTAATGCTGGTTTGGCGGTAATGAATTCCTTCATCTTTTTCTTGTCTAGGAAGCTCTTTATCTGTCCTTCAATTCTAAATGATAGCTTTGCTGGGTTGTAGGTCCTTGTTTTTCATCACTTTGAGTATTTCTTGCCAATCCCTTCGGGCCTGAAAAGTTTCTGTTGAGAAATCAACTGCCAATCTTATGGAAGCTCCCTTGTAGATAAATAACCGCTTTTGTCTTGATATATTTAAGATACTCTCTTTGTCTTTAATCTTTTTCATCCATCCCCCCCCCCCTTTTTTAAATATTTTTTCAGAGAGGAAAGGAGAGGGAGAGAGAGAGAATAGAAACATCAATGTTGAGAGAGAATCATTGATCAGCTGCCTCTTGCACGCCCCCTACTGGGGATCGAGCCCGCAACCCAGGCATGTGCCCTTGACTGGAATTGAACCTGGGACCCTTCAGTCCGCAGGCCAATGCTCTATCTGCTGAGCCAAACCAGCTAGGGCTTTACCCATCCCCTTAACCTTCCTCCCATCTGGCAACCATCAAACTGTTTTCTATATCTATGTGTCTGTTTCTGTTCTGCTTGTTTATTTTGTGTTTTAAGATCCACATACAAGTGAAATCATATGGCACTTGTCTTTCTATGTCTGACTTATTTCACTCAGCACAATACCAGTTGAGAAATCAACTGGCATTCTTATGGGGAGCTCCCCTTTGTAGATAACTAACCACTTTAGTCTTGCTGCTTTTAAGATTCTCTGTTTGTCTTTATCCTTTGTCAACAGATAATATTTATACCAGAGTCCGTGTCTCCCCTTTTATGAAATCAATAAAAAGGGGGAACCAATAAAAACAAACAAACAAACTAGGAAAAACAGCCTAGCTGGCATGGCTCCGTGGTTGAGCGTTGAGCTATGAACTAGAAGGTCACGGTTCAATTCCTGGTTAGGGGACATGCCTGGGTTGCAGGCTCGATCCCCAGTAGGGGGCATGCAGGAGGCAGCCAATCAATGATTCTCTCTCATCATTGATGTTTCTATCTCTCTCTCCCTCTCCTTTCCTCTCTGAAATCAATAAAAATACATTTTAAAATAAATTAAAAAAATGGTGCAGCCACTTTGGAAAACAGTCCGGAAGTTTCTCAAAAGATCAAGTGTAGAGTTACCATATGACCCAGTAAATCCACTCTTACTTTATAACCTAGAAAAATGAAAACATGTTTACACAAAAACCTGCACACGAATGTTAATAACATTATTCATAATGGCCAAAAAGTGGAAACACCCCAAATGTCCATCAGCTGATAAGTGGATAAACAAAGTGGAATTTCACACAATGGAACACTATGCATCAATAAAAAGGAATAAATAATATATGCTGCAACGTGGATGAGCCTTGAAAACCTTATATTAAATTAAAGAAGTCAGCCACATGTTACATATATGATTCCATTTATATGAAATTTCCTATATAATAAAAGCCTAATATGCTAAGTGTCTGGTCGTCCAGTCGTCTGTTCAGTCAATCAAAGCGTAATGTGCTAATGATATGCTAAGGATGCTCAACTGCTTGCTATCATGTGCACTGACCACCAGGGGGCAGACAGTCGACTAGTCAACCAGTTGCTATGACGTGCACTGACCACCAGGGGGGCAGACGCTCCGACCGGTAGGTTAGCTTGCTGCTGGGGTCTGGGTGATCGGGACTGAGTGAGACGGGCCAGACACGCCTTGGAGCCCTCCCTTGTCCCTCCCCAGCCCCAATCGTTCATTGGTGGGGTTCCTCGACCTGGCCTGCACCCTCTCGCAATCCGGGCTGAGGGACTCCTCCCCTCCCGCCCCCCCAATGCACTAATTTTGTGCACCAGGCCTCTAGTCCAGAATAAGAAACCTATAGAGACAGAAAGGAGATGATAGTTCCTAGGAGCTGAAGGGAGGGAGGAGTGGAGAGTGACTACTCATGGGTATAGGGTTTCTTTTTGGGGTGATGAAAATATTCTGGAACTAGTGGTGATGGTTGGACAACACTATGAATGTATTAAAAGCTGCTGAATTGTACACTTTAGAAGGGTAAATTTTATGGTATGTGGGAAAGGAAGAAAAGAAGAGAAAGAGAAAGGAACAAAATGAACGAGAAAGAAAAATACAAAGAAAAAGTTTGAGGGAGAAGGGAAAGAAATTCTGGACTTAACTAGGCCCTTTATTTTCTCAAAGAAACATTCATTCCACAGGATGAGTTATGTGCGGAGCACCTAATAAATGCTTCTTGGCCCAGCAGAGGCTCTGTAGCTGATTGTTTAACAAGAAGGCAACAGGTTCTGCTGACTTAGGAGGAGTGGGGTTGAGGATTTAAGGGGGGAGGGGTCCCCTTGACCCTTCCTAGTGCCGGGGAGCACCCCTGGTGTCTTAACCATCCTGGGCCATGGTCTGTTTGCCCAGAAGGCTTTTAAAGGGCAGGCATCCTTTTCTTGGCTTCTGCAGTGAGTCACCTTGCCAGTGACAACATCGGGGACGCAGTGGGAAAGGACATATTTCTAGTTCCTGGGTAAAAGGACGTATTTTTAGTCTCCATGGTTCTGGCGAAGAAGTTCTCGTTGCCATTTTCCCCACAAGTGACTCATTCTCCTGGAGGCAATTCCGTGCCACTTCCTGGACACCCACTCACCTGGAAAAACTGAGGTCGCTCCTGCTGTTACCTGCCGAGGAGACAAGCAGCCCATTGTAGGTAGAAGTGGCTGCCTTCGCTCTCCTCCACGACCACCTCAGCCCCGCGTGGTCTGGGGGACTTGCCCTCAGTGCCAGAGTGAGCAGAAGGGACGTAGATTTTTTTTTAGGGCGGGGGGGCTGGTTTAGAAAAAAAAACCCCCTTTTCCCTTTAAATTATTGGAAAAGAACTTTTTCCCGGGGTGTGGGAGGTTTCCCCCAGGGGGGGCCTCTCCCGGGCCTTTTCTGGGAAGGAAAGCAGAAAAACCCCCAAAAAAAAAAAACATTTTTTTTCCCACCCTTTCGTGGTGGCCCCTTTCTTTGGGTCCCTTTTCAAAAAGTGCCCCCCCCTTTGGCCTTTTTTTTTTTTTTTTAAAATTTTTTTTAGGGTTTCGGGGGGGGAGGGGGGGGGGGGAAAATTTTAATGGTTGGGGGGGATTTTTTTTTGGGGTCCTTCGGCACCCCCTTCCTTCCCCCCCCCCCCCCCCCCCCCCCCCCCCCAGGATTGAGCCTGCAACCTGGGGTGGGACCCTCCAGTCGTCAGGCTGACATTCTATACACTGAGCCAAACCAGCTGGGGCCCTTTGGGCTTCTTTGTGAGGATGCCGTGAGCAAAATGACACCCCAGTTTGAGCTGTCTCACTCCCCAGTGCCCTCTGGTGACCATTCGGACCCACTGCTTTCTCACCTCCCTTCAACCACCGCACCTCTGGTTCTGGGATCTGAAGGATCCTTTTGTAAGTCAGAACACCTCCCTGACCACATCACACCCTCACACATCCAATGACACGTCGCCAAATACTCAGACAGTAAATGGGCTTTTAATATCCATTGCTTGAGGAAATGTCTTTGAAAAACTGGCAGTTACATAAGTAGCCAAAGCATGTTATCTGTCTGCTTGCAATGTCCTTGGCTAGTACTTGTGTCATATGTCATGTGTGCGTTCCCTGTATTTGCAGGGCCTTAGGAGAAGGACCCAATAGCCAGGCTAGGCCACTCTGGCCCTTGTGTTAAAAACAGACTATGGCCCAGCTGATGTGGCTCAGTGGTTGAGCATTAGCCTATGAACCAGGAAGTCACGGTTCGATTCCTGGTCAGGGCACATGCCCGGGTTGCGGGCTAGATCCCCAGTGTGGGGTATACAGGAGGCAGCCGATCAATGATTCTCTCTCAGTCATTGATGTTTCTATCTCTCTCTCCCTCTCCCTTCCTCTCTGAAATCAATAATATATATATATTTTAAAAAAAACAACAGACTATGTCTGTAGCCACCGCTGTCAGTGTTTAGGCTCTCAGGGCCCATTGCTCCATTCACTGGGGACGTTCCAGAAGCTTCCTCCTCTTTAGCCAGGGCTGACTGAAATTCCTGGGGGAGGGGGAGTGCTCTGGGGAGTCACGTATGCTCTCAGCTTCCAGGCTGGGCCTCAGACATCTGCAGAAGGGTCTCTTGTCACCTGACCTTGTCTTCGAGTGATTCATGGTCCGTAGGTGGCACCAGCATTGACAACGTGTCTACAATGTTACAGCAGATGAGGTCAGCGGGCTCCTCTCATGATGTGGTCATTACTATTATCACAATCCCCAGCATTTTGTGGGTCCCTATGTGCAGAGCACTTTCCAGGAACTTTTAAAAAGTTGAAAACAGTATCGTTGTCTTCCAAAACTATGGTCTTTTTTTAAAAAAATATATTTTATTGATTTTTTTACAAAGAGGAAGGGAGAGGGATAGAGAGTTAGAAACATCGATGAGAGAGAAACATCAATCAGCTGCCTCCTGCACACCCCCTACTGGAGATGTGCCCGCAACCAAGGTACATGCCCTTGACCGGAATCGAACCTGGGACCCTTCAGTCCGCAGGCCGACGCTCTATCCACTGAGCCCAACCGGTTAGGGCTGGTCTTTTTTTTAATAATATATTTTTATTGATTTCAGAGAGAAAGAGATAGATACATCAATGATGAGAGAGAATCATGGACTGGCTGCCTCACTGCATGCCTGCTTACTGGGGATCGAGCCCGCAACCTGGGCATGTGCCCTTGACTGGAATCGAACCTGGGACCCTTCCATCCACAGGCTGATGCTCTATCCACTGAGCCAAACCGGCCAGGGCAAAACCATATGGTCTTATGGGGTGAGGGGCAGTGATAACATGAGTACATAAGAGAAAATAAAATTCTGTTCAAGTCCATCAAAACCAGTTGAGCAGCCGGCCGCCATCTTGGCTGACAGTTAATTTGCATAAGGATACGCTGATTAGCCAATCAGAAGGGTAGCGGTCGTACGCCAATGAGGAATGGGACATTATTAAAATATAACCGTCAATGGTGCAAAGTAGAGTAAGTTCATACCTATACTAACCAGGACTTTCTACGGTAAATACCAGATAGTTAGCTCAAACTCACATAAACAAACAAACAAAAAAGCCTTTATTGGTTCATTGAAAGGAGAGAAAGGTAGGAATGGGCTAGCTTCAGGGACTGCTGGATCCAGAACGGAAATACCAGGAGGACTCTAGCCCCTTCCCACCAACCCGGAATCTTCAGGCTTCTCTTTCCGTGGCTCATACAGAAGGGCTTTCTCAGCAAACAGGAAAGGGGCCCTGGGCAGATCTGGACCTACACCTTGGCTGTCTACCAAAGAAGAAATGAAATCTTCCCTTTGGGTTCCATTCAAAAGAAGAGAGACAGAAACCAGAAAAAGACTTGATGTGCTTACCCTTCTGGGAAGGGTGGGGTGGGGTGCTTTTATTGGTAGCCCATCTAGAGCCAAATAGTTGGAGTGGGGAGAAATATCCCCCCAAATCAAGGGGAATGGTGGTCTTGGTAGACAAAGCATGATAAACCAGTATGAGTCACGTGATTGCTTTTCTGGAATGAGGGTCCATCGTTGTTGTTGTTGTTTTTTAAATATATTTTGATTGATTTCAGGGAGGAAGGGAGAGAGAGAAAGTGATAGAAACATCAGTGATGAGAGAGAATCACTGATCGGCTGTCTCCTGCACGCCCCCTACTGGGGATGGAGCCCGAAACCCAGGCATGTGCCCTGACCGGGAATCGAACCGTGGCTTCTTGGTTCATAGGTTGACGCTCAACCATTGAGCCACACTGGCCAGGCAGGGTCCATAGTTTTAACCAATGGTCAAAGGGATCCCTAACCCAAAATCTTAGGTCTAGAAGTAACCTTGGTGACCACTGGGTTTCACTCCCCCATTTTATAGAAGGGAATACTGGGGTGCAGAGGGTTTAGGTGGTTTGCCTAAGATCACACAACTATGATGGGTTCCCATATTGATCTCATGTAGGTTGAGGAAGGGGATATATAAGAAGTAAGGGTCAAAACCTGATCTGAAGGTTAGAGTCAAGGCAAACATTTAAAAAATGGTAGAGTACCATAAAAAGAGAATATGGGGCCCTAGCTGGTTTGGCTTAGTGGATAGAGCGTCAGCCTGCGGTGGGGCTTATTTAAAAAAACAAAATAAAAATAAGACCTTGCCCTGGTTGATCCCCAGTGGGGGACTTGTAGGAGGCAGCCAATCCATGATTCTCTCTCATCATGGATATTTCTATCTCTCCCTCTTCCTTCTTCTCTGAAATCAATAAAAATATATTTAAAAAAAAGAGAGAGAGAATCTGGGGAGCCCGGTCAGCATGGCTCAGTGATTGAGCGTCGACCTATGAACCAGGAGGTCACGGTTCGATTCCCGGTCAGGGCACATGCCCGAGTTGCAGACTTGATCCCCAGTGTGGGGTGTGCAGGAGGCAGCTGATAAGTGATTCTCTCTCATCATCGATGTTTCTATCTCTCTCTCCCTCTCCCTTCCTCTCTGTTAAGAAATATATTTTTTAAAGAGAGAGAGTGTGTGTGTGGGGAAAATAAAGCATAGAATGAGGTGAGGCTTATTAAAAAAAAAAACAAAATAAAAATAAGACCTTGCCCTGGCCAGGTAGCTCAGTTGGTTAGAACATTGTCCCAATATACCAGAATTTAGTCCCCGGTCAGGGCGCATACAAGAACCAACCAAAGAATCCTATATAATAAAAGCATAGTATGCAAATTGTCTCCTTGACCAGGAGTTCATCCGGGAGTTCCACCAGGGGGCGGGGCCAGCTGGGGGAAGGGGGAGTACCTGGCCAGCAGCCAGCAGCGGCTAGTCACCCTTCCAGTGCACGAATTTCATGCACTGGGCCTCTAGTGCGTAAATAAATGGGACAACAAATTGACGTCCCTCCCTCTGCCCCTCCCGCCTTTTCTCCCTCCCTCCCTCCTTCCTTCCCTTCTCTCTCTAAAAACATCCTCTAAAATCAACAAGGGCGGCTTTGGCTTAGTTTCAAGGCTTCATCAGTGTTTTTTATCTTGGGAATTTTTAAGAATGAGTGAGGCACCACCTGACTAGAAATGGGCAAATGTTGATCTGATCTTCCAAGAGGAACAAGCTGATTCTAAGAGTTCCAGGCTGGTGACCTGGGCAAGGTTCCAGTGTGGGTTTAAGAACAGATCGTGCCAGACAGGCCTCATTTCTCTTTTTGAGAACGTTCTCTCCCTAGCAGGTTACTTGGGAGGAATATGCTACACTCTAATCCCTCTAGGAATTAAAAAACCAGAGGAGCCAAACCAGTGACTTCCACCTGAATCCAGTCCTCAGACATCTTCTATAGTAATAAAAGAGTAATATGCTAATTAGACTGGGAGACCTTCCATGGTGGCAGGGCCGAGGCAGAGGCAGTTAGGGGCAATCAGGTCAGCAGGGGAGAGCAGTTAGGGGGGTCATGCCAGCAGGGGAGGGCAGTTGGGGGCAATCAGGCCAGCAGGGGGGCAGTTAGGAGGCGACCAGGCCGGCAGGCAAGTGGTTAGGGGCGATTAGGCAGGCAGGCAGGCGAGTGGTTAGAAGCCAGCGGTCCTAGATTTTGAGAAGCATGTCCAACTGCCGGCAGTTGGACATCCCCCAAGGAGTCCCGGATTGGAGATGGTGCAGGCTGGGCTGAGTCCCCCCACTCCCCCTTAAATAAATGAGGACATTTTCCATAAAGTCTGCCTTTCTGGCTTCAATGATGACATTGGTCTACATTCCTGCCTGCCAGGGGGTATCACTGCCCTCAGTAGGTAAAGCATGCCCATGAACACGCCACTTCACCGCAGACCCCACCGTTCCCTATTGCCTCACCATTAGCCAGCTTCACTCATTGGTGTTGGCCTGTGAGTGTATGCCCTGATCTAATCTACCCTTTATTGTTTTATAGAGACTCAGGAACGAAGTGGGGTTGGAAGCACTTCTCATTTCCCCAGAAGATGGCAATCTAACGTGGACTACAGCTCCTACCTACATAACCAACTCTGGAGAAACAATAGAAGCTTGGATCTGAGAACCACACCTCAAACTGTGAGTGCTCCCAGGAAAACCGTTGTGAACTAGTGTGTGGTGTTGGTTTGGAGCGTGGGGGCTGGGCATCCACCTGGGAGCATCCACAGCAGTGGGAGGATGGGCTGCAAGAGATATTTTTTCCTTTAAGAAAAATAATATATTTTTATTAATTTCAGAGAGGAAGGGAGAGAGAGAGAGATAGAAACATCAATGATGAGAAAGAATCCTTGATCGGCTGCCCCCCTATACACCCCCTACTGGGGATCGAGCCTGCAACCCAGGCATGTGCCCTGATGGGGAATCAAATCATGACCTCCTGGTTCATAGGTTGATGCTCACCTACTGAGCCATGCCAGCCAGGCCAAAATTTTAAGTCTTTCTCTTGCTTCTTCCTCTCATTGATTGGGACATTCTGTGTGGCAGAAGCCAGGAGTGACAGCTCAGGTTTCAGGTGTTGGTGGGGTAATATCAGGGGTGAGAAGCTGGGGAAACAGATGTGAGCTTCCCTCAGACATTCACTGGAGGAGACAAAATGTCTTGGAGAAAGTGAAGGGGGCTGGGCCTGGGAGGAGGGAGGGGTCAGGGTTCCCAGCAGCAGTGCAGACCTGGCCCAGCTCCCTGACAGACCCCAGAAGCCACACACTCACCCCGAGGGAAGAATGGCAGGAGAGTGTGTCCAGATGGGGGGCTAGTTTAGATGAAATTTGCAGAGTTTCTGGGCCTAGGTTCTGGGGGCCAGGATTATGGACCTTTTGGCAGTAACCAAGTAGACATTTATCCAACAGGATGGCTTGACACATCTAGGATTTGGGGACTGAGGAGCAACCATGGGCTGGGGTAGGGGAGTAAGCAGCCCATCTCCTTGGAAACCGGGGTTAAGTGCCCCCAGGTTAGCAGAGTAACTGACTTTTGAAAAGCAGAGTTAAACCTCATGTGCATCTGAGTTTGCAGACAGATTTCCACCCAGTGCACCTTCTCACATTGTGAGCGCTGGGGACCCAACCTGGTGCCGTCCCAGCCATCTCACTGGGTTCCATCTGCTGGGGTAGGAGGTAGAGAAGAGAGGGCAGGTGCCATATGACAGTTCCCCAGGGGGTGCAGCCCCGAGGGCGGCAAGGGCAGCATGACGGACATCCATGGGTCAGTGAGCTTGGGGGAGCGCACTCCAGGGTCCAGGAGAAGAGTGAGGAAAAGGAAGCTGCATGAAGGTGTCATAGCAGGGGATTTTCAGTCCATTCTAGAATTACCTTACTGACCACTTCCCATGTGCCAGGTCCTAGCTAGGCGCTGGGGGTAAGTAAAAGAAAGAATGCCAGAGCTTGGCTGCTGTGGCTCAGTGGTTGAGCATCGGCCTATGAACCAGGAGGTCACGGTTCAATTTCCGGTCAGGACACATGCGCGAGTTGCGGGCTCAGTAGGGGGTGTGCAGGAGGTAGCCGATCAATGATTCTCTCTCATCATTGATGTTTCTCTCTCTCTCTCTCTCTCTCTCTCTCTCTCTCTCCCCCTCCCTTCCTCCCCCGCCCCTCTTCTCTGAAAGCAATAGAATTTTGTTTTTTTAAAGAAAGAATGCCAGAAACCACGCGTCAGAGCTTGGCCCTTAGTAAGCGCTTCATTAAAATGCCTGTACTCCTCCTAAAAGGTTACAAAAATGAAGAAAACAGCTTACCCTCCAGGGTCTTAAGGTCCTATAAGAGGTTGACCCTTGCACACAGCTGCCTGGGCCCAAAGATCCAGGGGTTGAAGGGAGGGCCGGAGACATGGTTGAGGCATCCCAGGAGAGGTACCAAGTGAGGGCTGAGTGTGTGTCCAAGGGAGGTGGGAGGTGAGGAGGGAGCCAGGGGACCAGACTCGTGGGAAGCTATGGGAAGACTGAGCTGCAAGAGAACACATTCCGGCAGCCCCTAACCTCCCGAGGGAAAGTTCATGTGCAAATCAGTCCTTTGGAATTTGGAATGCATTTGCCCATGGGAACAATACCGTACATGGAGGCTCGGTTCTTAGGTCAGTGGGTGGAAATGGATTTACCCCACAACGTTACTCAGCTCCATTACTCAGAGCTGTTCCCTAGATCAGGGTTCAGAGAGAACGGAGCTCTGTGGCATAACTCCTTTTTGGGGAGCTGGGCCTGTCAAAGGCCAAGGTCTTTTTTTAAAAAAAATATATTTTTATTGATTTCAGAGAGGAAGGGAGAGGGAGAGGTAGAAACATCAATGATGAGAGAGAATCATTGATTGGCTGCCTCCTGCACGCCCCCCACTGGGGATCAAGCCTGCAACCCAGGCATGTGCCCTTGACTGGAATCGAACCTGGGACCCTTCCATTCACAGGCTGATGCTCTATCCACTGAGCCAAACCAGCCAGGACCCAAGGTCTTTTTGTATGGAGTTTGGTATGGTTTAGAAGGGGATTGAACTTGAGTCTAGTTTAAAAAAATTTTTCAGATGTTTTTATTGATTTTAGAGACAGAGGAAAGAATAGGGATGGAGAGGAAGAAACATCAATGAGATACATCATCAGCTGCCTCCTGCACGCCCCCTGCTGGGGATTGAGCCCGCAGTCTGGGCATGTGCCCTGACAGGGAATCTAACCAGTGAGCTCTGGGTTCCTGGGTCAATGCTCAACCACTGAGTCACACCGGCTGGACCATAAGGCTAGTTTTAAGTGTATTTAATAACAAAGCTATCAGCTGACATACGTTTATAATTACATATGAAAGGGGTAGTTAACTTGCAGGAGGTAAGAGATGACTACATTGCTATCAGATCAGCAGGCAAGCTGGTTTTAGAATTTCACAGTGGCCCAAGCAGTTCTGTTTGATATAAATGCCTTCGAGTCCCTAATCCAGTATGGCAGGTGTTATTTTTAAAAAAATATATTTTATTGATATTTTACAGAGAGGAAGGGAGAGGGATAGAGAGTTAGAAACATTGATGAGAGAAACATCGATCAGCTGCCTCCTGCACACTCCCTACTGGGGATGTGCCCACAACCAAGGTAATGCCCTTGACCGGAATCGAACCTGGGGCCCTTGAGTCTGCAGGCCGACGCTCTATCCACTGAGCCAAACGGCTAGGGCAAGGCAGGTGTTCTTATGAAAAGGGGGAGTTTGAACGCAGACACCCACACAGGGAGAAAAGAAAAAGTAGGAACTCATGTAGCTGTGGCCATGGAAGCAGAGACGGGGCCTGTCGGCTGCATCAGGTGCTCAGAGGCAGGCCCCTTGGAGTCAACGCTTCCTGCTGCCATTCCCACTCTGGCCTCAGGGTGGCACTGCTCCCTCTTCAACAATGGCCATTGATGGCTGCTGTACAGCTCAACTCTAAACCCAGTCTGAACTCCCCAACAAGATGGTCGTAAAGGCTGAAGAATAACAAAACAAAACAAAACAAAATAGACTCAGGGTACCAGGAGTTAAAAATCCAACTCACCAGGTCTGGCTTATTCCCTGCAGCTCACAGCCCTTTCCCTGACCACCAGGGACCCCAGGACTAAGGCTCCCAGGACTAGGCCGTCTTTTCTGCTGTCAACCCCCCTGATGTCCAATGATTGACACCATAAAGACCTCACCTGCAGGCAAGATCACAGTGGCTGATGCTAAAGTCTTTCTCTCTGAGCCCTCAACAATATCTCAATAAAAACAGCAACCCGACGTTCATCTGACCATTAGAGGTCTACAGTAATGAGGGGTGGGGGTAGGAGCTACCCTTTCAAGAGAACAGAGTGCCCTTCCTCTCTCAGGGGACAGATAATTCCTGCCTTAATGCGGCTCTTCATCTGCCCAGTCTCCAGCTGATGGGAAATCAGGCTCCTGAAGCAGCCCCGGTGAGAGATAAGGGCTCTTCGCCTGAAATGAAAAATTCATGAAGGAAGACGAGGGATCGGGCACTCGGATAGCTGCCAAGTTGCTGTGCTCTGGGGACGTGGCAAGGAGATGGAAAAGCCAAATGGAAATTTTCTCTCCTGTCCAGCACCTCCCATCATGCTCTCCTTCCTTGTTCAGGGGGGTGGGGGCTCCCTTCTCGGCTACACCAGGTCACGCCTCCTCAGTCTCAGGGCATCAGGAAGAGGCCAGCAAAGTCTTCATCTCAGTTAATGCCTTCCTCTTAGCTTCCTCCTTATGCAGATCAAGTACCCACCAGCAACCTCAACAAGATGTGCATTGTTGCTAGAGCTCTCTGGAACAGTCTGACCACCTGGCACCCCCAAACCTGGAGGAGCCCCAAACAAGGAATTATTTGTCCCTGGGAGGACCCCCTATAGATTACTTCCTGTTCCAATTCCCTGACCCACAAATGTGATCACGTTCCATGTGGTTGGTCAGATGGTCAGAACTCACAGCTTGGGAAGGAAGCCTGGGATCTCTTGTCACCAAACCGGGCAGACAACAGTTTGGATACAGTTAAAGGGGTATAAACCCTCAAAGTGTAAGAGTTGAATAATTTTTTTAAAAAAAAAACAACCTTCCACATTATTTAAAAAATATTTTTATTGATTTCAGAGAGGAAGGGAGAGGGAGATAGAAACATCAGTGATGAGAGAGAATCACTGATCGGCTGCCTTCTGCGGCACCCTGCCACTCTCCCATCCCCCACCCCCGCTACTGGGGATTGAGCCTGCAAGCCAGACGTATGCCCTGGCCAGCAATCAAACCGAGACCTTCTGGTTCATAGGTCAGCGCTCAACCATTGAGCCACACCAGCTGTGCAGAGCTGGATAATTTTACTTTAATGTTGGGATGGGCTTGAGCAGTGGTCGGCAAACCGCGGCTCGAGAGCCACATGCGGCTCTTTGGCCCCTTGAGTGTGGCTCTTCCACAAAATACCACGTGCGGGCGCACACATACAGTGCGAAGTTGACTTAAAACTTTAAAGTTTATTAAGTTAATTTTAGGGAACGTTGTGGAGTGAAAGAAGATGCAGTGTCGAGGATGGAGAAAGGTATGTGGAGATGGTTTGGACATAAGAGAGGATGAACGAAAGGAGACAGACGAAACAAGTATACAAGACGAGTGTGGATGGGAGAGTTGGAAGGGGTCGACCTCGGCGAACGTACCTCCATCAGATTGAGGACGTTTTTAGCAAAGGCCAGCTTAGGAGTACCCTAATGAAGTGAATAACAAGGTGCCTACCTATATAGTTTCAGTTTAAAAAATTTGGCTCTCAAAAGAAATTACAATCGTTGTATTGTTGATATTTGGCTCTGTTGACTAATGAGTTTGCCGACCACTGGACTTGAGAATTGTGACTGGCTAGCCTGCAATAGGCAAGATGGCAAAATAGTTGCGGATGCCAGTCCAGAGATGGTGAGCAGTGAGTGGGGCAGTGGCGGGTCCTCAGAAGTCAGGTAGGAGGGCAGGCTGCCCTCCCAGAGGAATCTGCCACAAAGCAAGTCCAGAAGACTCCACTCTCAATGGGAAGTGGGGGACTGGTCTCCTACTGCAGAGCTGCAGTACCTCCTCCCACCCACAGGGGCCGCTGGTCCATGGCTGTAGGAAAATCTCACTCCACTGTCCCCTGCCCAGGCCAGCTGAGCCCTCAAAGAAACACACCTTCCTCCTTGAGCTTGGGGCCCCTCTCAGGCGCCCAGTGCCTTTGACTGTTGGTTCTCAGTTCTTTCAGGCGTTTGCACAGCTTTTCTTCAAAGAGGAACCTGGGCTCAAGCAACTGCCTCTCATTGAATCCCAGCCCTTATCCCTCCTTCTCATCTCTGAGAACCTGTTTTTCAGCACCAGCTCCTCCAAACAAAGGATTTGTTCAGCCATTTCCTCTACGTGAGAGCTCCATCAAGAGAACACGGACCTCAAAAACCTGAAGGCTGATCTGCTCGCCACCCCACCCCGACACGGACAGGAACCTCTCACATAACATCAGCAAAACACAAATTAAGTTCTCATGGATATGTACCTGGAAACTTAGCAGTTCAGACTCGGGCACCAGATGCACAATTGTGATCAGCAGTGTTTTTCTATGGCATTAATAATAACTTCACAAACATAATGGCTGAATTACTGCCCGTAATATGCATATACCATCATTTGGCTGGTGAATCCTCTGCTCTTGGACATCTAGGTTGCTTCTGTTGCTTGCTAATTTAAGTTATGTGATTCCTATCTCTGCATAAATCCTTGTCTATCAGCTTAGACCAGCGGTCGCCAACCTTTTGGACCTCACGGACCACCAGTGGTCCACGGACCACCGGTTGGCGACCGCTGGCTTAGACTGTGTCCTTAGGATAGAGTCCTGGAAATGGAATTACAAGGTCAGAGTCTCAAAGACTCTGAGTCTTTTCAGGACCTTCTTTCATATCGCCAAGTGGCTTTTCTGGAAGGTTGTACATACCGGCACTGCAAGATTCAACTTTAAGGCCACTGGGTTATAGGCTGAAGCTACACCAGTTAGAAGTGACTGGGGTGCAACTGAGCTTGAGGTTAGGGAACTGTACCCCCAGACAGAGGAGCTGGGTCAGGCAGAGCAAGCAAAGTCCAGGCTCACAGAGATCACCAAAGCTGGAGTATACTTTAAGACATGAATTCTTTCCCTAGCCGATTTGGCTCAGTGGATAGAGCGTCAGCCTACGGACTGAAAGGTCCCGGGTTTGATTCCAGTCAAGGACACATGCCGGGGTTGCGGGCTTGATCCCCGGTAGGGGGCATGCAGGAGGCAGCCAATCAATGATTCTCTCTCATCATTGATGTTTGTATCTCTCTCTCCCTGTACCTTCCTCTCTGAAATCAATAAAAAAAATATGTTTTAAAAAAAGAGACATGAATTCTGGAGGATATAGCCTCAGATGGAAAGAGAGGAGCCTTTTGGACCCTGGGGCTGAAAGGACAGATGGAGTCCTGAGGCCATGCTAGGTCCAAGAAAAGGCACAGCAAGTGGAGAAGGGTGTTGAGGGCCCCAGTGCTGTTGTTCGTTCCAGAATATGAAGGTTGTTTGGGTATTTGGGCATGATGTGCACTAGGGGTAAGTCTGGAGGAGGTCACTGAATTGAGTTTTAAAAAAGACATTTAAGAATGGACTAGGAGTGGTGGTTCTAAGGCAGGCGAGAAGGAAGGAGGAGTAGTTTCAGAGGATGTTCTGTTGTAAAAGGGGCATGAATATGTCAAAGGAGAGATCTAGAGCTGGCCCCTCTCACCTTGTTGGCTTCTCCTGCTTACTGAATGAGTCACTTTTGTTGGAGAATAATTTAGTATTTATTTTATTATATTTTTTTTATTGATTTCAGAGAACAAGGAAGAGGGAGAGATAGATAGAAACATCCATGATGAGAGAGAATCATTGACCAGCTGCCTCCTGCAAGTCCCCCACTGGGGATCGAGCCCACAACCCGGGCATATGCCCTTGACCGGAATCAAACCTGGGACCTTTCAGTTCGCAGGCCGACGCTCTATCCACTGAGCCAAACCGGCTAGGGCCAATTTATTTTTTTTAATCTTGCTCACTATGTCACGTCTCTTTCAATAATCACAATGGCTGCTTCTTGATAGAACATGGAATGCCTTTCTTTTGAAACTGGGTTTATTTTTTTCTGATCACACATCTAAAACCATATGCTGTGTCACGCCAGCAGCAGCCTCATGCATCCTGTGTTTACTGCCTCTCTTGATTGCATCATTTTCTCTTCAGCTTGATTTAATCTCGTGGTTGTTTTTTGTTTGTTTGTTTTAATCTCAACTTAAACTAAATTTAGTGTGGCCTCTGCATGCAGTGTTTATAAAGTCTACAATTGTGTTCACTAATGTCCTTCATATTCACTCACCACTCACTCACTGACTCACCCATAGCAACTTCCAGTCTTGCAAGCTCCAGTATTCAGTACAGTCATAGGCCGTATCAGCTTGTAGCCTACGAGCAACAGGCTGTATCATAGAACCTAGGTATGCAGTAGGCGGTACTGTCTAGGTCTGTGTATGTGCACTCTAACGTTCGCACAAGGATGACATTGCCTAAATCACCTATTTCTCAGAACACATCATTAAGAAGCACGTGACCGTAACAAGAAGGTAGTAAAGAGTTAGGGTCAAAATTCTGGAGTTGAGGACGCCCGGAGCCTGCTGTGCACTGTGCTAGGATAGCCAAATAGGTAAGAGGAAGCCATTGACTTAAGGAGCATTAACTGGCCTCTGTCACTGCCCTGGCTGCCTTCCCATCTTCTCTCCTACTGAGTCTGCCCTTGGACTCTACTCTGAACAAACCAGCTTGTGTTCTTCCACTTGGAGCCTGTGTTCCTGGGGTCCTACCCCCTGGACGGCCGTGCCAGCCCCACCCCAATTCCAGCCCCAGGAATCGTAATCAGAAAACATTATTCCGTCCTCTGAGTAATTCTTCATAACACTGATTACTCTCGATCGCTTACTGTTCAGTTCTCTTAGTTATCTCTCACAGTATGTCCTCTTTGTCCTATACAGGAATGGGACTTTGCTTTATGGCTCTGTTTACTTCTCTAGTATTATATGTCTGGTGCAGTAAATATATTTACTCTTGTTAGTTAATTCAAATATATGGTAAAACAATACAGGGATCTCTGGTACGACATAAACAGCTTTAAAATAATAGCTCAGGCCCTCGCTGGTTTGGCTCAGTGGATAGAGCGTCAGCCTATGGACTGAAGGGTCCCGCGTTTGATTCCAGTCAAGGGCACATGCCCGGGTTGTGGGCTCGATCCCTGGTTGGGGGCATGCAGGAGGCAGCTGATCACTGATTCTCTCTCGTCATTGATGTTTCCATCTCTCTCTCCTTCTCCCTTCCTCTCTGAAATCAATAAAAATATTAATAAAATAAAATAAAAACTCAGTAACATGAAATTATGCAGGAAAAGGTATGTGATGCCCTTATTTAATGTGCAAGTTTTATTGACTCCTTTTGAGTGAACAGCATGAGGAACTCAACTTTTATTACTGTAATTAAGGATGACGTCAGGAAGGGGAATGCGTGGTGACTCAGAAGGCATCTATAGCCAACCACCAGCCCCACAGCATGGATGTATCTGATTATAAGGCTGGAACAGCTTTTCACCGTGTGTGTGTGTGTGTGTGTGTGTGTGTGTATGTGTGTGTGAGAGAGAGAGAGAGAGAGAGAGAGAGAGAGAGAGAGATGATGATGATGAGCATTTTTCAGTGCTGGATCCTATGTGTGTTAAGTATAAATATTCCATATATTTTATCCAAACTCTGAGACTATTTGAGAACAAAAAGGGGACACTATTAAAAATTTGCCAAGGCAAAAAGCATAAACCAAGACTGTCCTGGGCATGAAAGCAAGCACCTTATGATTTTATTATAGACAACTTCACCCATAGGTTTAAGGAAGCAACGCAAATCATAGCCAAGGGGATTATTTGTCACTGTTTTTGAATAGCCAGCAGGAAGCTTTCCCAATAACTAAAGACATCATAGAACCATTGCATGCTGGGACTTAAAGCTTCCAAACTTTATCTCCATCATCCATAGGACTGGCCTGGAGGCCTGGCATCGGGCATTCTGAACTCACTGCCTAGTCACACAGGCAGCACTGGCTGTGGCAATCAAGTGACAATTCTGGATTTCTCAGTGCCTGTGCCATCCTGGCCTTCAAGGGAATTTCATGAACATCCAGGCTGCAGCTTCTAAGACTGTTCTCTCAGCCACATCCTTTCCCAGTTCCCTCCCAGTGACTAAGTCGATGAGGTCCAGGCTCAAAAATCTTATCTCAGTCCTTAGAACCCTCTTTTGCTGAGGATATTCTGAAGGAAAAGTTTCTCTGTCCAGGTGGTAGATGTTGCTGGTTTAAAAAAAAAATCTGCCCTAGCCGATTTGGCTCAGTGGATAGAGCATCAGCCTGTGGACTGAAGGGTCCCAGGTTCGATTCCGGTCAAGGGCATGTACCTCGGTTGTAGGCTCCTCCCCGGCCCAGGCTTCGGTCAGGGCTTGTGCAGGAGGCAACCAATCGATGTTTCTCTCACATCGATGTTTCACTCTGTCTTTCCCTCTCTCTTCTACTCTCCCTAAAAATCAATGGAAAAATATCCTCGAGTGAGGATTAACAACAACAAAAAAATCCCTCATGTTTTGGGGGGATGGGTAAATAGGAACTTTGTGTCCAATTTTGCTGTTAATCTAAAACTTTTTAACAGAAAGTCTATATGAAAACTTTAGAAAATGAGTTAGTGCCTTAGAGAAAGGGTCTTAAGTGGGCTCCTGGAATAACTAGGCAAAGACTTACTAAGAACTAAGTGTGTACCAGGCTCTGTCTGATGCACTTGAACTCATTTGCTCCTCACAGCACCCCATCATCCGAATTTTACAGAGGAACGTGGGGCACAGAGAGGTGAGCACTTGCCCCAAATCACAAGGCTGGGAAGGGCGGAGGCAGGATTCTAGCTAGCCCAACAGCAGAGGCGCCAGAGCTGGTTGCTCTCAACCATCCCTTAAGGATACAGAAAAAGCAATCACTGATTTTGCATAAAGAGAATAAACAGAGCACACCACCTGCTGCGGCCACTGCTGCCTGCTGCCTCCCCTGGGAACTCGAGGACTTTCCAAAGGGCTGGGAAATCCTGCTGAGAGGCCCCAGGAGAGTGGAGAGCCAGTTCCACTTTAGTCAATCCCCTTGTTGTCTTTATAACAGGGCACTCACATGCTTTCAGAAGAGCACTTCACAGCCTCATCCTAACTCCTAGTCATCCCAGGCCAAGCCTCACAAACTGGAAGGCAAAAACGAGTCCATTCTGTCTCTTAAATGGCCTCCCAAGGAAAAACTTTACGGAATGAAATAATACGATTCAACAGAATATGGCAAGAGCCCAAGCAGAGCGGAGGAAATAGACCCCATGGACAAATAAGAAAGCAGTTCTAAGTGCTGCAGGGGGTAATGGGTCGTTACTGAAGCCAGCGGGGGCTGCAAAGGAGAAGATGCGTGTGTCCTTTCCTTCTTCTTCCTCGGCCTGGGCTCATTCTGTGTTTCTTTTTCAGCCTCTGTGACGCTATCGTGGTTTAGAATTCCTGAACTGGGTGGACCCGTCCCTTTCTGGCAATGCTGGCCGAACCTATGTTCCTGACCTGGGGGGAAAAGGTCAGTCCGCACCCTGGTAAGTCCATCTGGGGTTTACTCCTCACAGCTGCTTTCTGTGGCTTTGAATCAAGCTGGAGAAATCTTCCCAGATCTCAGGAGCCCACTTCCATCCTTTCACGACCAAACAAGACATCTCAGTCTCCTTTTGCCAACAGAAGCAGAGGCAACCCTGTTTTGGGCCAGGCCTGTTTCCCCAGCACGTGTGCAGACATATGTGTGGCCACCAAGCAGAACTATTTAAAGACACAGAACTAGAAAACAGTGGAGCAGAACCAAGTGCGCGGTACACACACACACACACACACACACACACACATCCAACTGGCAAACAGATCTAAGGCTCTTTTCTGGAACCCCAAATTGCTTTAACACAGAGTCAGAACTAGAGGGGTCCCTCACTGAAATCCTTTGCTATGGAAGCCTGGATTTTTCCTTCCCAAGATGGAATAAATAAATGCTGAGGTGAACTTTTTTTAGGTAAACATGACAACTGGATGAAAAGTAGAGCAATGGCAAAGGATTCTCTCTCCTCTTTCATCCTGGAACACCATGGCTTGGGTTCTCTCAAAGGCAGACCTAGGGGGTCTGGGGCTAAATTCAGGCCTGAGAGACTGTTTCTGTTCAGGACTTTCACACCTTTAGAATGGGCATGGCTTCAGAAGTCCCTGGCTGATAGATTTTTATGCAGTGAGTTCTGGTCCAGGGCTGATCAGCCTTCTAAGGGTTATTGAAATCTGAGCCATGGGACACTTGGATGGGTGAACAGGATATAGAAAGCTCCATTTATCCTTGTCATAATTCTAAAATATGTTGGGGAAAAATTAACATTGCTACAAATACCACTTCCCTTCTCTGGCTAAATAGCTCCTCCCATCTTTTCCAGCCCTATTGTCCCCTGGTAGGGTGGTGCTGTCGGGAGTTGCATTTCAAGTCAGTCAAGTGTTCTATTCTTGGTAAAGCACATGCCATTGTAGAAGCTGTTTTCAGGCTCATAGAATTTTAGCACTGGGCTGAGTTCCCTAGACCTCTGGGGGTGAGTGGGTGGGGAACCAGTGTGGACCGAATGCCTGCGGAGCCAGGCATGTTACTGTTTACCTCTGCGTTATTTCATCTTATTAACTGCTATTGTCACTCCCGGTTGCCAGATGAAATCAGGGTGCGTGCACAGAGGTTCAAGTGACTAGCTCAAGGCTATGCAACAGCGGCTCAATTCTAGGTTCGACTCCAAAGCCTACGTTCTTTCTGGCAGCCTCCGACTCAGCGAGGGTCGAGGGTGGTCTTAAGGGCTGCAAGGACAGCGGGACCTACTCAGTTGCCCAGCTTCCCTAGCAGGAAGGGGCTGAGGCGGCTGCCCCCACATCCTTCCCTCTTCTTGCGGTTTGGGCACTCACTTTCCTCCCTCCTCTACCCCCTGACCGGCCCCCCCTATTCCACCCCCTGTGTCCTGGGCTACAGGTGAGTCAGTCGTTCGGCCTGGAGCCATCAGCTCCCGCAGCTGAGCTACCAGATGGTCTCCCTCCTCTCCTCCCAACCCTTGATGACACCAGACCCTTCAGAGTCCTCCCTAACCAGCTGGAGATCACAATTGCCTCCCTCTCTGCACCCGCCCCCAGCAACATCAAACGCGACCCGTGTTTTAGCCCTTCTCCCTCTTCCCGCCCCCTCCGGGCTGGCCTTACCCAATCAGGGCTTGGCCCACGGGCCAGAGACGTCAAAAGTAACCAATTGTTTGCCTTAAGGTCCCGCCTTTACGCTGAGGGGCAGCTCCGTTGACCAATGGGCTGTCTCCTGGGTGCAATGAGCGCGCGGGGCTTGTAGAGCGACGGCTGAGCCGCCCAATGAGCCGCGGGTTTCCGTGGTTAGGGGCGTGGGAGCAGCGGTCGTCAGGGGCGTGGCGGCAGTTGCTGGGGCGGGCCCGGTAGCCGCGGGAGCTGCACTGGCCAGGGGTTCCGGCTGCTGTTCCATGAGCACCGCGGAGCTGCCAGGAACCGGATTGGGGACGAGCTGGGCCGCTGTAGTCAACCACGCACAGGTAAAGCCAGGGCCGAGCCAACCCCGCTAAGCCGGGATCGCGCCCCGAATCGGTCGGGTCAAACCCCTGAAACCTCGCGGTCCTCATCGTGGCTCGGCCCATCGCACCGCTGCCTGCGCGCCCGGGATCTTCGGGGCCTGTCACCTGGCGCCACGGAGTCCCGAGGGCCGATTCGCAAAGTGGCGGGGAGGGAGGCTGCTTGGCCCGCAGCGGGTACGCGCTCCTGAAAGCCCTTTGTCCCCCCTGCCCCGGCTACCGAGGTTGGGGACATCCCGGACTGGAGCCTCCCTGCCGGCCATCGCTCCATCGGTGCGCGCTCTGGGGACCTCCGGGGAGGGTGGGTATGCCGGCTCGGGCTTGGTGACGGAGCTCCAGGATCCGCACCTGGAAGGAGAGGGCCAAGGGGCCTGATTGTTGCTCCGGGTATTCGAGGGGCCTCTGCTTTTCGGGGCTCCAGGGGTGCACCTAGGACCGCTGGGTTCAAGTTGTCGGAAGGCAGCTTTTGAGCCACTTGGAGACGCATTGATGGAGCTCGCCTCGGCTCCGAGCCCTGTCCTAGGCGCTTTGTGGGCTTTCCCACAAGGAGAGCTGTCCAGCAGGGGCAGGTGGCTGCCTGCCAGGGGAGGCCGCCAGCGCCCCGACCTTGGAAGGGTCCGGGCAGAGGTCAGGTTACAGCCACCTGTCAGGGATGCTTAGACAGGACTGCCCGGGAGGACTGCGTGACCCACCTGTAAAGCCTTTCTCCACTCACAGGCGCTCCGGGTGACTTTCACGCCAGCCTGGGAAGGGTGCTTCTGGGGCAGTTGGGAAGGGGATGTTGCATTCACCCATAATGAATTTTGTGGTCTCAGCTCTCAAGAGTGGGTGTTTAGTTAGCAAAGAGAATAGACTAGACCAAAAATACAAGGTTTATTTAGTCATGATGGGACTCCTTAATGTGAACTGTGGACTGCCTCTCTTCATCTTCCCATTCCTCTCATTCAGCGTGTCAGTTTCACCTACATTCCATTAACAGGATTTGATCCGGCTCATGAGAAGGATCTGGGGAGCCTGTAGGTTGGACAGAGTTAATGTGACCTGCGGCCAGAGCGTTTTGAGGGCCATTTTGTTAAAACCACATTAAGTAGAGTCCAAAAGAGAAACCATAGAGTATCGGTTGACTGCCCTCGGTCATATGAGATGACATAATAATCTCCTGAAGGTCAGGAGGCAGGGAACTTTGACACCACTTGCTGCCTGTTTTAGGATGAATTAACCGTTGAATAACCAGTCAGAAAGCAGATCACTCGATACAGCTTGGACTTGTGGCATTTTTTTTATTTTTTATTTTTTGTTAATCCTCACCCTAGGATATTTTTCATTGTTGTTTAGAGAGAGCGGAAGAGAGAGGGAGAGATAGAAACATCTATGTGAGAGAGACACATCAATTGGTTGCCTCCTGCACGCACCCCGACCAGGGCTGGGGCACCTGCAACCAAGGCATGTGCCCTTGACCGGAATCGAACCCGGGACCCTTCAATCTGTGGGCCGACGCTCTATCCACTGAGCCAAACCGGCTAGGGTTGGACTTGTGGCATTTTAGAGCTGAAAACAGCTTAGATAGAGCTCATCTAATCTTTCTCCTCAATGCACAGATGAGGAAGCTAAGGCCTGGGGCGGTCGCTGGTCATCCCAGAGCCATGGGTAAAGGGTGCTCTGTTGACTTTGGATCCGTCAAGTTCATGACTTCTGTTTCACTCCCAGCCTATTTATCTCACTCTTGTTGTTTAAATGCTAGGGGAGTCCAGAGAGGTTAGGACCACAGATTTTGGTGTCATAGTGCCTGGACTTGAATCCTAGCCTTGCTTCTTTCCAGCCGTAACTTTGGGCAAGTTACCTAACCTCTCCAGGCCTCTGTTTGCTCATCTATAAAACAGGAATAACAATGGTACTTAAATTAAAAGGGTTTTTTGAGTGGTACATGAGTTACTATATCTGAAGCACTTAGTATAGTGCCTGGCACATAATAACCATTCTAGATTTGCTGAATACAATGTTCTGTTGCCCTTTCATACAGTTTTCTTCGTGTCTGCACCCATTATTTTCAGCCAGGAGTTTATTTCTCCCCCTGCCTTCTCCCCTGCAGTTCATTAAACATATTCCAGGTTTTATTGTAGCATCTGTGAGGTTTTCCAAGTCACACTGCATTTTGCTTATTTGTCTGTCTTTTATGAAATTAGGGCATTCATTTTTCTCTGTTAGTTTTTTTCCTTGTAATTTACACTCCTTTTTTAGACTCCAAATCTGTTTTATTCTTTTTAAAAAGGAGGGGAAATCCCTCCAAGGGCTGGTCTCCGATGATAGCAATTTCCACGCATTCTTCCAAATATCTCTTCCCTCTCCTTGGCCCTTCCTCCCAGTCGTCAGTGTGATGCAGCTCGATTATAAATGGATGAACATTTTTAGATTAAGATTTCATGAGCCACTGTATTAAGTGCTTTTCGGAAGTTCAGGGATCGTGTGTCAGATGCATTTAAACCAGTTACTTAGTCATTCGAGCAGCGGCGGCGCCTGCCTTGCCGGGCAGACACACAAGTGTGTGACTGGTCTGTACCGCTAAGCTAGCTTGTTCACTGGTTTTTCTGTGTTTCTCCTGTTCTTTCCTTCAGCTTGAAATAAACCAGATGGCAAGTACCATGGAACAACAATCTTTTCCTCTCGTTTTAGTTGGGGAAGTTGCCTCTCTTTCCTTTTTAGTCTCACCTTCATTTCCTGTATCACCTTTGCAGTTTTGATAGATACCTACTCTGTTTGCCAGCTAATTAAAAAAAAATAGATTTTTATAGATTTCAGAGAGGAAGGGAGAGAGAGAGAGAGATAGGAACGTCAATGATGAGAGAGAATCATTGATTGGGTGCCTCCTGCACAACCCCTCCCCCCCCTACACACACACTGGGGATCCAGCCTGAAACCCGGGCAGGATTCGAACCCGGGACTCTTCAGTTTGCAGGCTGACACTGTTCACTGAGCCAAACCAGCCGGGGCATGTTTGCCAGCTAATTTAATTCCTTTTTATTTAAGAGATGCCTGTCACCTTTATTTCTTGCAGGAATCTGGTCACCTTTGGTTTTCCCTTCTCTGTGTTTACGAGTGTTCTAGAATAAACCAAAAATGATCACTGTTCATTAGTTGGCACCTTCTTCAGAGTTGATTCTGAGATTTGTTTTTTCGTTTGGGACATTCCAGAGCTCGGCCATCTTAGAATAATTGCTTTAGTTCCATTGTTTGTGTGTTAATAATGGACCCCTTTCTCTCTCTCTGGCTCTCTTTTCTCATAAGGTCCTGGTGAAAGGGCTTCTCATTTACTGTTATTCTTTTGTTTGTTTGTTAGTTGTTTTGTTTTTTTGTTAATCCTCACTCAAGGATGAACAAAATCCTTTTGTATGTTCCCATTGATTTTTAGAAAGAGTGGAAGGGAGAGGGAGAAACATTGATGTGAGAGAGACACATCGATTGGTTGCGTCCTGCACATACCCCAACCAGGGCGGGAAACCTGGAACCAAGGTACATGCCCTTGACCGGAATTGAACCCAGGACCCTTCAGTCCACGGGCCGACACTATCCACTAAACCAAACCAGCTGTAGTTATTCTTTCATTCTTTACTTAGGCCTTCCTCCTGGTAATCTCTGACAGGGCCCAAAGGAGTATAGGGGTTCCCCACCACCCTTGTCCAGAGCACATAACATTTCTTTGGTCCCATGGAAGACAGGGTCAGAGCCTGTCTTATTTTCTGCCTAAAACCTGGCTTTTTGAAAAGCCATAGCAAAGAGAGAGACTTCAAACAGTAATGATACACCATGTGGCAGAACTCTGCTCTGACCTACTACTTGCAACATTCCGGTCTTATCGCTGTGCGGGATCACTTTCATATCTGCACGTTTATTTTTGTTGTCCTGGTTCCAGGGCATCGTGTTTCTATATTAAACGTTTTCTGTTTATGAAATGCCTGGTGTGGACGGGCGGCCAGACCTGCTGTTGCCTTTGAAGCTTGGGCCCTGGACCCAGTTGGATGACGCAGTTACACAGGACCCATTCTCCGATCTTTTTTTAAATAATATATTTTTATTGGTTTTAGAGAGGAAGGGAGAGAGAGAGAGAAACATCAATGACAAGAGAGAATCATGGATCGGCTGCCTTCTGCTCGCCCCACACTGGGGATCGAGCCCGCAACCCGGGCATATGCCCTTGACCAGAATCGAACCCGGGACCCTTCAGTCCGCAGGCCAACGCTCTATCCACTGAGCCAAACCAGCCAGGGCATCTGCCAACTAGTTTTGTTCCTGAGAGGCACCAGCGTTACTGATTTTTTTTCACCCTTCAGAGGTGTTCCAGGCACAGCCAGGATGTTTTATACATCTGCTAGCAGATTCATGATGAATGCCCCTTCCCTTTTATACAGATGGTAGCGTGCTATGGGGAACCCTGCTTCTTGTCACTTAATATGCCTGGACAGTATGCAAAGAGCTTCTGCGTCACCTTTATGAAGGCTGTCTGTTTTAAATATCCGTTTTTTGTTTCTAATGATGCTAAGAACCAGTCTTATTTGGGCAGCAGCTTTGCATGGAGATATCGTATAGCATTTTATGGAGATTGGGAGGCAAATACTTTTCTTCTCTACGTTCTGCAGCTCTGAGCCTGGGAAGGGGCCAGGGGAGGTGGAGGGCTTAGTGGGAAACGTTGGAGATTGAGGGCCCTGGGCCCTTCCGCTTGCCTTCTGTGCTGGAATCACCAGGGAAAGCTTGCTGCGCCTTCCCTGGCCTTTACAGAAGGCTCCGATCTTCCTGCAAACATGTCAGCACCTCTCTCTGTCTCCTCCTGTGTCCTGCACCCAGGCTGGCTCCGGGGGCCCTTGTCCTCAGGAGAAGAGAGTTTCAGTTCTTCATATTTGAATTTCTCGTGACTGCACTTAGGGTTTACATGACCATACTGATGTCAACATGGTCTTTTTTTACATTTTTATTATTATTGATTTCAAAGAGGGAGAGGCAGAGAGAGATAAACACATCAATGATGAGAGAGAATCATTGATTGGCCGCCTCCTGCATGCGCCCCCCCACTGGGGATCGAGCCCACAACCCGGGCACGGGCCCTTGACCGGAATCGAACCTGGGACCCTTCAGTCCGCAGGCTGATGCTCTGTCCACTGAGCCACACCAGCCAGGGCCCAGCATGGTCGTCATGGTTTCTGTGGCTCCCAGAATCTTGCCTCTGTTGTGTTTCTCTCGTTCCTTTAATGTGCCTTAATCTGCTTTTCTTTACCTCTGAGTCTAATTGAGTCACCTTGAAATCGAATTGAATCTTCAAGATATTAGTCGGCCAATCTAATCTAGGGTCGTGACTTTCTGGTCTTTGCTCATTGCTGGGTGTGCACAGTCAGTTGTACCACAGATACCGTGTTATGTAATATGAGAAGAGGGACACTCTGTCCAGGCTCTCTGGGGTATAAAAGAGAGAGAAGCTTATAAAAATTTCCCCATTTCTTTTCAGTTCCTCTAACATATACTCCTCTATGTGCTGGTTACTTAGTCATGTCAGGGAGAACAGTAAATAACAAGCAGGAAGTCCAATGTAGACTTGCCAAATTTTAATTTTTTCAAATAAGGAAGAAAATAATCCTTTCTCCCATTGTTACCATCATTTGAGAAAATATATTTTAACACCCGAAATGAGGGAAGGTCACTGTGCCAGAATAGAGAGCAACCTTCTAAACAGAACGCATTTCGATTGAGTCAATGGGACTGAAGTGGTCGGGATCCACGCAGATCTCTGCAGGCAGGGCCTTTAAGACAAACAGGTGCCTCACTTCTCTGTCTTTCTAGAGCAGCGGTTCTCAACCTTCTGGCCCTTTAAATACAGTTCCTCATGTTGTGACCCAACCATAACGTTATTTTCGTTGCTACTTCATAACTGTAATGTTGCTACTGTGATGAATCGTCATGTCAATATCTGATATGCAGGATGGTCTTAGGTGACCCCTGTGAAAGGGTCGTTCGACTGCCAAAGGGGTTGCAACCCACAGGTTGAGAACCGCTGTCCTAGAGCCTTACCCAGGGCCTGGCACAGAGAGGGTTCTGGGGCCCCAATTTCCTCTTTTGCATGAATAATAACTCACAGAATTGCAGTGAGGAGTAAATGAGGTAGTGTCTGAGGATGTTCTTTGTAAACAGTAAATTCTGTAATTGGTCTCAACTGTCAACACCAGTGCATGTTGTGACACGTTTGAGGATAACTGAGGTCATATCTTAAAATCACAAGCATGTGATAAATGTGGAGATATACAAATAAGAATGTTTATCATCGTCTAGTTCTGCTCTGTCATTTTAAAAGATAGAGTGACTTGTGCCCTGCCGGTGTGGCTCAGTGGTTGAGCGTCGACCTATGAACCAGGCGGTCACGGTTAGATTCATGGTCCCGGCACATGCCTGGGTTGGGGGCTTGATCCCCGGTGGGGGACATACAGGGGGCGGCCCGTCGGTGATTCTTTCTCATCATTGATGTTTCTATCTCTCTCTCCCTTCCTCTCTCTGAAATCAATACAAATATATATATTTTTAAAAAGATATAGTGACCTACTAACATCAGCCAGAGAATCCTCATGTGTGGTTCACAGACTTAATATTCTCTCTGGGTGCCGATAGGGAAGCTCATGGTCTGGAATGAGACGGGGGTGCATGTGCTCACAGGCAGGGCAGGCTGGACTGAGCGGGCTTGAAGACCCAGACTTTGGCTGTAGACCCAGTCCTCTGGCCTTGTTGGATAAAGCAGACCCCACCTTTGCCTTCTCTGGCGAGCACACCACTGCCTAGTTAGCATTGTGTCTGTGTGTTTAATTTTTATCATAATAGCAGGACACTTACTATTCCCATGTAACAGGTGAGGGAACTGAGGTGCAAAGAGGTTAAACTTGCCCCAAGTCCTACAACCAGTAAATGGTTGAGTCGGGCTTCGGGCCAGACCTGACCTTTTCCCAAGCCTGGGAATTTATCCACCCTGTTGTGAGCGGCCTCGAGACCCCAGCAGCAGAAATCTTTGTAACGCCAATTGCCCTGCCCTATTTCCACAGACCTGTTTCAGATACCGCAGATATTTGAGAAAGAATTTATCTGTTTTCCTTGGATGTTGAAAAGGATTCCTATTTTTTTAAAAAATATATTTTTATTGATTTTTTTACAGAGAGGAAAGGAGAGGGATAGAGAGTTAGAAACATCGATGAGAGAGAAACATCGATCAGCTGCCTCCTGCACACCCCCTACTGGGGATGTGCCTGCAACCAAGGTACGTGCCCTTGGCCGGAATCGAACCTGGGACCCTTCAGTCTGCAAGCCGACGCTCTAGCCAAACCAGTTAGGGCAAGGATTCCTATTTTATAGTGATACGTACATCTCAGTCTAGGTTAACCTAGGATTAGTTCTAACCAAATTTATATTTTCCGGCCCGGCTGGCGTGGCTCAGTGGTTGAGCATTGACCTATGAACCAGCAGGTCAAGGTTCGATTCCCAATCAGGGCACATGCCCAGGTTGCGGGCTCGATTCCCAGTGTGGGGTGTGCAGGAGGCAGCCGCTCAATGATTCTGTCTCATCATTGATGTTTCTATATCTCTTTCGCTCTCTCCCTTCCTCTCTGAAATCAATAAAAAATATATTTAAAATTTTTTTATATTTTCTGGATCTTATAAGTTCATGTCGGATGGAAAATACCATGGACAGTTTTGTTGCATTGGATGTGTTGGAGTGAGTAGCAGAAAGCACGAGTCATCCAGTGGTATTTCCAGGTTTATCTGAACGCCAACCATCAATGGGTGAATCCCGTCTCCCTTCTCTTTGGGGACCTTTCCTTCTGGCGCCTCAAACAAACCATTTCTATCTTGACCATGGTTCCATGTTTTTGCTCTGAATTCTCTTTATTCGTGAACAGTTTCTGAAGTAGATTGATAATTCTTTGAACCTAGTAAGAGGTGCTTTGGACAAACAGAGAAAAGGGGAAAAGAAATACTGCATTGGACCTTAGTTTCTACAAGTGATAGAAAATGGAAAGCTTTCATTTTGATGGATAGTGTTTGCCTGAACTTTGAGTTGTTCTTTAAACTATCCAAAAGCCGCTGACAGCCCAGGTCACGCTGAGCTTTCTCTCCATCTGAGCATGGCAGTTACTCATGAAGGCCTGCACCTCTCAGCTCAGCCCAGTGCAATAATCTCAGAAAAAAATTTTGCTCAAGAGACCAGAGTAATGATACGTTAGGCCTTTCCCACAGACTCAATAAATATTTACAGAGTGCCCACTGCGTGCTCAAGGCCATATATTTAAACTTGTGTAGAATTTACACATAGGCCCTAACTGTTTTGGCTCAGTG
>NW_005871868.1:131342-164749 GCF_000147115.1 Myotis lucifugus
GGTCCCGGATTCGATCCCAGCAGGGCACATACCTGGGTTGCGGGCTCAATCCCCAGTAGTGCAGGAGGCAGCCGATCAATGCTTCTCTCTCATCATTGATGTTTCTATCTCTCTCTCCCTCTTCCTCTCTGAAATCAATAAAGAAATAAATTAAAAAAAAAAAATCGCCGAAACCAGTTTGGCTCAGTGGATAGAGCATCGGCCTGCGGACTGAAGGGTCCCAGGTTCGATTCCGATCAAGGGCATATGCCTGGGTTGCGGGCACATCCCCAGTGGGAGATGTGCAGGAGGCAGCTGATCGATGTTTCTCTCTCATCGATGTTTCTAACTCTCTATCTCTCTCCCTTCCTCTCTGTGGAGAATCAATAAAATATATTTTTTTAAAAAAAGATGTTTAAAAAAATAAAATAAAATAAAAATAAAAAAATAAAAATCAATGGAAAAATATCCTCAGATGAGGATCAACAACAACAAAAGAATTTACACCTGAGGATTGAGTTAGACGGGCATAGACAGAATCCCCAACAGAGATGAAAGAGCTGTAACCCGCCACGGTCATGTGGAGATGAGACTCAGATCCTCTGGATATGAGAGGGTCTTTGCAAAACGCGAAGGTGGGAGCTGGTGTGAATGTCAGGGCCTGGAGGGGATGGGCTCCCACATGAAGGTCCCCGTGTAGTGCAGCAGGTTGAACAGAACCGTCTGGAAGCCGTTGAGGGCTTGCAGTGATGTTCAGATGGTGAATGACGGTGCTTGTCTAGCGTCCCATGGATCAGTTGCACCCACTCACACCCACCGCCACAGGTTAGTCCCTCAGGTTGCCAGCCCAGCACGTGTGTGACACACATGTAGTGCCACCTTCCCGGCTGACCTCTGGAATTCCTCTGTAAGTAAAGCCCCGAAGCTTCGTTCCACAGTGACTCACTCCCTCTGCTCCCCAACCTGTCCCATCTGCCGTCTGCGGTCTCCTGACTGCCCCGCATTCCCGGCCTCGCCTCAGCCTCTGAGCCCAGCCAGTCTGCGCCCACCCCTCCTTCTCACCTTCTCCTCTGTTCCATGTCCTCCTATGGCTCCCCACTCTCTGAGGCCACCTCCTCCTCCTTTCTGTCTCCTTCGTTTGAATCCCTCTAGTATGTATAGGTGGTACTTCAGGATTTCTTAATTATGCATAGATTTGCACTGTTTTCTAATTATTTTCTGAGTGCCCTGCATTATGCTTTGTAAAAAAAAAATATTTTTGTGTTGATTTCAGAGAGGAAAGGAGAGGGGGAGAGATAAAAACATCAATGATGAGAGAGAATCATGGATTGGCTGCCTCCTGCACACCCCCCACGGGGGATCGAGCCCACAACCCAGGCATGTGCCCTTGACCGGAATCGAACCCGGGACCCCACGATCCACAGGCCGACGGTCTATCCACTGAGCCACACCAGCCAGGGCCTGCATTATGCTTTTTTCATAGCCCCAGCAGAGCTCAGCATGAAGCTGATACTTCGGTACCCACGGGGAGTGGGGTGAAATATCAGAAAGGGAGTGTAGTTTTACAAACAGACCCCCAGTGATATTGACACCCCTTTTTTGTCGGGGGGTGTCTGTCCTCTTTGTGTATAAGCCACGGCATTATCCACCAAGGCTCTCCAACTTCCACAGGTAAATCAGTTCTGGGGACATGCGATCCCTCCCAATTACGGAGAAGCATTTACCTCATTTCTGATGAAATCATCTTCCTTGGTGGCTGGTCCCTCCCAGGACGCGCGCCTACCTGGGGAAGGAGTCCCTGGGCGAGGAAGAGCTACTGGAAGTGAGCTCCGTGGGAAAGAAGGGGCCCTCGGCAGGAGAGGGGGATGTGTCGGGACTGTTCACTGCCAGGACCCCTCTTAGCACAGACACGAGGACACACCTTGACACTGTGCATGGAACTTGACAATGGACACTTATTACTCGGGGATATATCAAGTCCATCATGGTTCTGTGTTACAAGAATCCAGTGTGTGTCCTGGGACTAATTTAAAACTTGCTGGAGGAGCCCGAGCAGTTAATCAGCTAGCTATTCCATTGTTCGTGAGGTCTCTGTGGGAGGAAGGAGTATCTTTTGCAGTAATTTCTATCTGTTGGATTGGGGAGTTTACTAAGGCAACATGGAGGAGAGCCTGGTAGTGGTGATGGTATAGCTAATATTTGGGCGCTTCGCTGAATCGCAGAGGCAAAGAAACCAAGCCAGTAAACATCTGTGCACAGAAGACAGTTTGTATTGTGCTAACAAGCAGCTTGGGAGCGTTTGCCTCGTTAGCTGATTATGGTCTCTTGGTTGGAGCTCGCTGGGGAACAAGGGACCCTTTGAGAGGATGTGGCGCTTTTCTCCAGCCCCTGCAGCCGGGGGTGCGGAACTGCTGAGTCACGGGAGGTCATCTGGGCTTGTCCTCTCACAGCACGGGGTCTGGGAGTCAGATCAGGGTCGGCAGGTCCGTCCCTCTCGAGGGCCTAAGTCTATTGTGGCCTCTCCTACCATCTGGTGGTTCCTGGGCTTAGAGATGCATCACCCCAATCACTGCTTCCATCTCCCTTCCCCTCTGTCTGTCTGTGTCTATGTCCAAATTCCCCTCTTCGTGTGAGGACGCCAGTCACGGGTTAGGGCCCCTCTAATCAGCATGACCCCATCTTAGCTCGCCTACATCGTCAGTGAGTCTCTTTTCAAATAAGGTCACGTTCACAGGTTCTGCGTGGGCTTGAATTTTAGGGGGACACTTTTTTTAAAAAATATATTTTATTGATTCTTTACAGAGAGGAAGGGAGAGGGACAGAGAGTTAGAAACATCGATGAGAGAGAAACATCGATCAGCTGCCCCCTGCTCACCCCCTACTGGGGATGAGCTCGCAACCAAGGTACATGCCCCCAACCAGAATTGAACCTGGGACCCTTGAGTCCACAGGCTGACGCTCTATCCACTGAGCCAAACCGGTCAGGGCGGGGACACTTTTTTTTTTATACTAGAAGTCCAATGCACAAAATTCATGCAAGGGTAGGCCTTTGCAGCCCCAGTTGCCTCGCGGCCCCACCCCCCACCCACTGATCGTTCTGGAAGGTCGTTCCACCGTCCAGTCTAATTAGCATATTAGCTCTTTATTGTATAGGATATTTTTATTGATTTCAGAAAGGAAGGGAGAGGGAGAGAGAGATAGAAACATCAATAATGAGAATCATGGATCGGCTGCCTCCTGCACGCCCCACACTGGGGATCGAGCCCACAACCCAGGCATGTGCCCTGACTGGGACTCAAACCGTGACCTCCTGGTTCATAGGTCAGTGCTCAACCACTGAGCCACGCTGGCCGGGCAGGGGGACAGTATTTACCCCACTACACAAGGTAGTGAGTTTTTGGTGCTTAAAGTCTCCGCTCAGATTTTTCTGTCTTCGCGGCCAGTTTTGGGTTGTCAGGGAGCATTACTATTCCAAGGCCCAGGCAGGTGGAAGGAACATGACGGAATTATTGGCCTCAGTGGCACAGCTGAAAATGATGACTGTGGAACTCATCTGAGGGAAGAAGAAAGGCCCCGAGGCTGCAGTTCTTGTGGACTGTGTGGTGCAGTGGTCCCCAGTGGCTGGGCAGCGCTGTCTTCTGTTACCCAGCTCTGAGCTCCGGGAGTTGCTCCTGTGCTCTTTAGCCAAGGACTGCAATTCTATCCCTAGAATCTCAGAAATTTTGAGCTGCAAGAGGGCTTTGGTATTATCTGCTTCTCATGTAACCCTCTCGTTTTACAGATGAGGTCTTTAGGGCCCAGAAAGGTTAAGTGGCTTGGTCAAGGTCACCGGCGTGGAAGGGGCAGAGCAGGCACTGAGACCCAGGCCTCAGAACCCCTGGAGGAGAGCCTGCGCCCGCCCAGGGGTCCTGTCTCTCCCTGCGTCTGCGCCTCCATCGTAAAATGTCGCTCTTGGCCATGAGACAGGAGCCCAGGCCCCGCCCTGGTGGGAATGCCAGTCTGGCATGTCTCAGAGCCCGAGGGCCACACTGAGAGCTCCTTTCCCGTTGGTGCTTGGCAGCACCTTGGGCTTCTTTGTTAATGTAGAGGCTACAAATGGAATTTTAACTATGACTTCCAGCATCTAAATTCCGCTCACAGCCCTGGCCGGTGTGGTTCAGTGGATAGAGCATCGGCCTGCAGACCAAAGGGTTCGATTCCGGTCAAGGGCACATACTTGGTTGCAGGCTCCTCCCTGGCCCGGGCCCTTGGGGCTCCTGCAGGAGGCAACCAATTGATGTGTTTCTCTCACGTCGATATTTCTCTCTGTCTTTCCCTCTTTCTTCCACACTCCCTAAAAATCAATGGAAAAATATCCTCAGGTGAGGATTTAAAAATAAATAAATAAATAAATTCCATTCATAAAAGTGCCTGGGGTGGGAGCCGGGGAGGTGTGCGGCTGATGGTCTGAAGAAGGACTGATCAGGCAAGTACACGGGGTCAGGGGGCTGGAGCCATGCTGGGTGACTTCCCTGTCCGCTGCCTGGTGTTCATTTTAACTGGATTTCACCTGCTTGGAAAGGGGCCAAGGGCACACAAAATAGTGCCATGGAAGCTAAGTTTGTTATGTCTGGAACAAATTCAGAATATTAATATGCACTGGCAGGTTGATCTTGGAAAGAAAGAACAACATAAAATGCAGCAAGATAAGTTTAAATTAATTTCAAAGAGTTCTGTTCTTAAATTGCCAGCTACTTACTGGCTTAATACACATTCTCACACTTAAACATACTTCTAAATCCTAAGTCCCAGTTTTAGATCTAGCTGCTCTGTAAGTCCTTCTATGGTTAATTATTTCCTGGACTAATTATTCCTGTCCCCACGTTTCTAAAGTATATGTAGCCTTAACAGAAACTTCTTTTCTCCCCCCATTAAGATGAGAATTTTACTTCATTACAGTCCCATGCAATGCTTAGCATAGTGCTAGGCACACAGTAGGTCCTCAAGCCCACTGAAGTTCAAGGGCGGTGACCCTAGTGACTGTGGTAGAACTGCCCTTCTCTTCGGGAACTCAGGTTCGAGCCCTGAATCAAGGCTGCATATTTGGACCATAGTCATTACAAACCTCTCATAGGATTGCCTTCGCTGAATTGAATTCAATGTTAAACCCTTGTCATTTTTCAAGGGCTGAGTAAATTAATTCTCTATTGCATTTGCTATTTAAAAAGGTTGTAGGAGGACACTGCCTATCACTTCACTCAAGGTCCTCTTTTGTCAAGTCCCACGGATTTTTTTTTTTTTTTTATAATTCCGTGCCTGAAAAGCCCTGCTTCCCCTGCGTGTCTGTCATGCTTTCTGGGGTAAGAACACAATACATGTTAGCTCTCTTTCCATTTTGGAGAACTGTGGGTCTAAATGGGTTTCCCTCCTTCCCCTGGCAGTCAGAAACCTCAAACGCGTTCTGGGTTTCAGCACATAGGCCAGTGGTTCTCAACCTTCTGGCCCTTTAGATACAGTTCCTCATGTTGTGGTGACCCCCAACCATAAAATTATTTTCGTTACTACTTCATAACTGTAATGTTGCTACTGTGATGAATCGTCATGTAAATATCTGATATGCAGGATGGTCTTAGGCGACCCCTGTGAAAAGGTCCTTCGACCGCCAAAGGGGTCGCGACCCACAGGTTGAGAACCGCTGACACAGGTGATCGTGTGGGATGGCATAGTTATTTTCCTTGTTCAGCGTTTCCTTTTGTTGTTGTTGTTAATCCTCGCCCGAGGATATTTTTTCCACTGATTTTTAGAGAGAGTGGAAGGGAGGAGGAGGGACAGAGAGAGAAACATCGTTGTGAGAGACACACTCAACTGGTTGCCTCCCGCATTTGGCCTGACCGGGGCCAGGGATCAAACCTGCAACCGAGGTACATGCCCTTGGAATCAAACCCCTGACCCTTCAGCCCATGGGCCAACGTTCTACCCACTGAGCCAAACTGGCTAGGGCTAGAATTTCTTCATTTCTTCTTGGGTTTTTCTAGTTGCTATTTTAAAGTTTGTTTTTTTTTCTAATAACAAAAATATTTGTAATCATTAGGAATTTTGGAAAAGAAAAAAGAGAAAGAAAATTGCCTACAATCTAATAACCCAGCAACTGTAGCATCCATAACGATTTGGGTGGATAGTATTTCCTCCTGTGTCATTAGAAATTGCAGACTAAAGGAGTCTGGAAATAACAGTGGCTTACACATGCAAGAGTTTATTCTCTCACATAAAAGAAATCTTGAGGTAGGCAGTCTAGGTCTGATAGGATGGCTCCCTTAAACCAGCAGGGACCCTAAGCTTCTTTCTTTCGACTCTGCTGTCCTCTTAATGTGGCTCCGAGAGTGACCGCGAGGCCACTTCATGGCCCCAGATGACGGCTGGGTTGCGGCCATGTTGTCTGCATCCCAGGGATGCAGGGAAGGAAAAGGGCCGAAGCGTTAACTCCCTGCCTTTTAAGAATTCTCCCCAGAAAGCAGACCAGCCCCTATAGATGTGGCCAGAATGTAGTCCCATGGACTAAGGACCCACCTACTGCAGGGGAGGCTGGGGTCTGAAGTGTTTATTTCCCAACAAGGCACATGCTCCAGGTTTTTGTTGCAAGGAAGGAGGAGAGATGTCTTCTGGGGAAGCAATCAGCAGACTGCCACAGTTCTTTCCGTATCACATAGCTCTTCAGTGTTTTATGGAAGCGATCTCAAGTAGTTTGTGGAATGAGTTAAGTTGTAAACAAACATCATTGTAAATATCAAGAAGTAAAGTGCACTACCATTTTGTTATTTATCACTCTGCCTTTCCATAATCCTTTTCTGTGAACTTATCACTTATACTGATAGTGTATGTTTTGTTTTGTTTTCTAATATGTTTTTTTTTTTTTTTTTATATTTTTTATTGATTTTTTACAGAGAGGAAGGGAGAGTGATAGAGAGTTAGAAACATCGATGAGAGAGAAACATCGATTAGTTGCTTCCTGCACACCCCCTACTGGGGATGTGCCTGCAACCAAGGTACATGCCCTTGACTGGAATCGAACCCTGGACCCCTCAGTCCACAGGCCGACGCTCTATCCACTGAGCCAAACCGGTCAGGGTTCTAATATGTTTTTACTAGAGGCCCGGTGCATGAGATTCGTGCACTGGGGTGGTGGGGAGGGTCCCTCAGCCTGGCCTGCACCCTCTTGCAGTCTGGGAGGCCTCCAGGGATATCTCACTGCTGACTTAGGCCCACCACTGCCGCTGTGCTTGCTAGCTGTGAGCCCAGCTTCTGGCTGAGTGTTGCTCCCCCTGGTGGTCAGTGAGTGTCATAGCTACTGGTTGTTCCGCTGTTCAGTCGATTTGCATATTTATTAGCCTTTTATTGTATAGGATTGGTTTTAGAGAGAGAGGACGGGAGAAGGATAAAGAGATAGAAACATCTATTGGCTACCTCCTGCATGTCCCCTACTGGGGGATCGAGCTCACAACCTGGGCATGAGCCCTGACCAGGAATCAAACCAGCGACCTGCTGGTTCATGGGTCAGTGCTCAACTGTTGAGCCACAGCAGCTGGGCAATCTATGTTTTGAATTTCAATCAGTACAAACTTATCCAGGGCTAGAAGGGACCTTAGGCAGGTTTCTCCAAGGGTTGCCTATTCAGATGCCTGCAGGACCCATTCAGGTACCATAATGATAAGGAGGCCAGGGGTCGGTGTTGAGGACCACGATAGGGAGTGGTGGGGACTGTGGCAACCAGGAGCGAGCATGCTCTGTGCCAAAGGGGTAGCAGCCTCTCAGCTGCGTTCACTGTTGCTTTTTTTTCCTCAAGAGAAACCAGAAATCCAGATTTTTCTATGAAACCTGGCCCTTATAACTTAGCAGCTAATACATTGAAATTTAAAAATGCCGACCACATGCAGCACCACCCCGTGGGCTACCAGTTTAGGGTCCACCCCTTGTTTTTCAGTTGGCAACGAAGCCCTGGAGAGGTCTCGTGGCTTCTGACAGGGCCAGAGACTTTGCTGTTCCGTCCCCACCCGAACAAAGCCTGGTCTTCTGTGGCTAATTCATCTCAGAATACAAAGACGTAATAAAAATTTGCAGTTGAGCAAGACTACTCCAAAGGCTCATTGAATCTCCCCTTCAACTGGCTTTCATTTTCTGTGTAAATCTTTTTGGGGTGGCAGAATCCTAGAATATTGGGCTGGAACCAGCTCGACGGTTTCACAGCTGTGTGACTTGGGGCAAGCCTTTCATCTGTGACTCTTCTGTGTTTTCCGCACCATCCATTTTCTTGCTTGCTTCTCTCTCTCTCTCTCTCTCTCTCTCTCTCTCTCTCTTTCTCCCTCTCTCTCTCCTCTTCTGGCTTTCAAGTGGCACAGTGTGGTGGTTAAGACAAGGATCTCTGGAGCCAGATAGGAATCTTGGCTTCTCTGTCTACTAGCTGTGTGGCCTCGGGCAACTTACTCAAGTTTTCTATGCCTCACAGGGTGTGGTAAGGAGTCAGTGTGTTAATATGTGTAAAATACAAAGAACAGAGCTTGGCACACAGGGATATATAAACACCGTTCTCTTTTTTTTTTTTTTTTTCTCCTCTGCTGCTTTGAAAGGCATGGAGCCCTGTCTGGTCTGGCTCAGTGGCTAGAGCGTCGGCCTACAGACTGAAGGGTCCTGGGTTTGATTCCGGTCAAGGGCACATGTCCAGGTTTCGGGCTCGATCCCCAGGTGGGGGTATGCAGGAGGCTGCCGATCAATGCTTCTCTCTCATCATTGATGTTTCTATTTCTCTTTCCCTCTCCCTTTCTGAAATTATTAAAAATTTATTATTATTTTTTTAATCTTGAGAAGTATCCTATGAGAAAGGTACTATTTATTTTTTAAAAAAAATATCTTTTATTGATTTTTTTTACAGAGGAAGGGAGAGGAATAGAGAGTTAGAAACATCGATTAGAGAGAAACATCAATCAGCTGCCTCCTGCACACCTCCTACTGGGGATGTGCCCACAACCAAGGTACCTGCCCTTGACTGGAATCGAACCTGGGACACTTCAATCTGCAGGCTGTCTCTCTATCCACTGAGCCAAACCGGTTAGGGTAAAAAAATTTATTTTTTTAAATGAAAGGCAGGGATCTCCAGCACAGTGGGCCTGGCTCTGGCTCTTCATCTCACGGGAGCACTTTTAGCTCCTGGTTCCTCGCCACAGCCAGTCTCCTGCCCCCAGTCTGGACCCAGACCCTCAGGCTGTGCGCGCTCCCTACCCATTACTTCTAGTCTGTGCCCTTACTTTTCTTAGCTCAGATTTTTTCCATCATTGCTGTATGTTTGCAAGAGAAAGAGTCAACTGACTGCTGTCTCTTTAAAATCAAATCAAATTTATTTTATTTTTTCCATCACCATTTATCCCCGCTATGCCCTCTTCCACCTTCATCCACACCATTGACAGCTCTGTTGACCTACCGCCTCATTAAGTTATGTCATTGGTTAGACAGAGACAGTACCTTTCCCGCGTTTCTGAAGATTACGTTACGAGATAAAGGGTAAAAGCAGGGCGAGTTTGCTTTAGCCAGAGTTCTGAGCGCAGCAGATAACTGTCCTGGAAACCAGAGAGAGCCGCCACTCTGTGGGTTGCCAATGGCTTCCCCCAGCAGCTTTGTTCGGCCGGCCGAGAGTGTGGCACACATGTTAATTACAGAAAGTGTCTTTTTCCCTAAAGACTTGAAATGCAGAGAAACGGAAATGTGCTTGTATTTCCATTAAATGGCTTCCTTCTTGTCCCCAATCTTTTCAGCTTTTAGGTAAATCTGAATAAGAGATCTGACCTGCCCGGCCCAGCTGCACAACATTTCAAGTTCCTATTCCCACCTAGAGAGGAGCAGAGTACATAGGTATGTATTGGCCAGACTCTTGTCCAGTTTACTTCTTTTTGTTTTTTAATATATTTTATTGATTTTTTTACAGAGAGGAAGGGAGAGGGACAGAGAGTCAGAAACATCGATGAGAGAGAAACATCGATCAGCCGCCTCCTGCACACCCCCCACTGGGGATGTGCCTGCAACCATGGTACATGCCCCTGACCGGAACTGAACCCGGGACCCTTCAGTCCGAAGGCCGACACTCTATCCACTGAGCCAAACCGGCCAGGGCCAGTTTACTTCTTTTTAAAAAATAGATATTTTTATTGGTTTCAGAGAGGAAGGAAGAGGGAGAGAGAGATAGAAACATCCATGATGAGAGAGAATCATTGATCTGCTGCCTCCTGCAAGTCCCCCACTGGGGATCGAGCCCACAACCTGAGCATATGCCCTTGACCTTAATCAAACCTGGGACCTTTCAGTTTGCAGGCCAACGCTCTATCCACTGAGCCAAACCGGCTAGGGCTTGTCCAGTTTTACTTCTGCCACCTCCCCATGTTAGTTAGTAATGAGTGAAAGCAGGGAGGAAAGGACCTATTTTATTTTATTTTAATTTAATTTTTAAATATATTTGTATTGATTTCAGAGAGGAAGGGAGAGAGAGAAACATCAATGATGAGAGAGAATCATTGATCAGCTGTCACCTGCCCGCCCCTCACTGGGGATCAAGCCCGAAACCTGGTCATGTGCCCTTGACTGGAATCAAATTCAGGACCCTTCAGACTGCAGGCTGACACTATCCACTGAAGCCAAACCAGCTAGGGCTGTTTTATCTTTTTTATTTGATAAGTCTGCTCTGGACCAACAGGGAAACTGATGAAGCCATCTGCTGCTTTCTCTGTTCTCTTCCCGACAAAGGGAGCAAGAAAGCCCCTGTCTCAGGTCCATAGCGCCAGCGTCAGATCAGAGAAATTTTGGAGTTCCTGCTACACCTTGTTTTGAGCTCTTTCCTCACTAGACTTAAAGATCCATGTTAACAAGCTGAATCATCTTGGATGTTTGTTTCTCGTTGGCTTGACTGGCCCAGGTGGCAGGGCTCTGATGAGGTGAAGGACTGGAGCCATAGGTTGAATGCTGGCACTAACTGTAACCTTAGCCCTAACCCCTTGGAGAATTGATTAACTCTACAGACCCCCTCTCCAGAAAGTTGTGCATTACACAGACTGCCACAGGGTTCCTGGGCCCTAGAATCCTTTAGGGACCCACAGACTCCAAGTTAAGAATCCTGTTTTAGGCCTAGCTGGCATGGCTCAATGGTTGAGCATTGACCTATGAACCAGGAGATCATGGTTTGATTCCTGGTTGGGGCACATGCCCAGGTTACGGGATCAATCCCCAGTATGGGGCGTGCAGGAGGCAGCCGACCAATGATTCTCTCTCATCATTGATGCTTCTCTCTCTCTCCCTCTCCCTTCCTCTCTGAAATCAATAAAATATATATATTTTTTTTAAATTTATTTTTTATTTTTTAATTCTTTATTAGTTAAGGTATTACAAATGTGTCCTTATCCCCCCCATTAACCCCCATCCTCCCCCCCCCCGCCCACTCATGCTCTCATTCCCCTGTTGTCCATGTCCATTGGTTTATTTTATTTTATTTTATTTTATTTTTTAAGAATCCTGTTTTAGGAATTCATAAGCAGCTAGTCTGTAGGGGGGACATATCTCCAGAGGTTGAGTTTCAGGGAAACTGTCAGCTCTTAAAAGTTCAAAGGTGCCCTAACCGGTTTGGCTCAGTGGATAGAGCATCGGCCTGTGGACTGAAGGGTCCCAGGTTGGATTCCGGTCAAGGGCATGTACCTTGGTTGCGGGCACATCCCCAGTAGGAGGTGTGCAGGAGGCAGCTGACCGATGTTTCTAACTCTCTATCCCTCTTCCTTCCTCTCTGTAAAAAAAAAACCAATAAAATATATTTAAAAAAAAAAAAGTTCAAAGGTGGCTGCACTGAACGTGTAGTTAGCGGTCTAGCCTGGATGGGAAATCGTGTCAGATACATTTTTCAAAGTTGTTTTCTTGCCCTGATGGTGGACGGCGGGCGAAGGAGCTGCAAAGTTTGGTTGCCACCCTCACTGAGTCGGGAGCCCTGCCAGAGAGCAGTGTGGGTAGGTCCTGCATTTGCCAACGTCACCCTGAATTTAGAACAGGGCTCCTGCATCCCCTCTGGCCTTGCTGTGGGTCTCGAGAGAGTTCCTTCTGTTATGCCCCCAACCTGTCTTTGGAGGTTGTTTTGGCCGGCCTGTCCTGTTCTGCCTGCACGGGTGGCCACCAGAGCTCTTGTGCTGTTTTTAGCAGAGGCTACTGGAAGCCGTTCCAGGGGAAGCCGTTGCCATGGCTACCTTGGCTGGGAGAGTTCCCGTTTTCTCCTTTTTTGTTAGCTTGTGGTTTCCCTGATTTTTAAGGTGCCAGCTGATGTTCTGTTCTTTTGCTAAGCAGCAAGGAAAAGACTGGATTTTTGTTGCTTTTGTTGTTGATGTTCGTTTTGTGTGTGGAGGTATGTGCACTCGCATGTGTGTCTTGGATATGAGCTAAAGCTACCTCAGAAAATGAACTATCAGGAGAGCTTGGGCAAAGCCAGATGTACAGACGTAGTTTTCTTACTCCAGTTTTTAGTTTTTTGTTTTTTAAAAAATATATTTTATTGATTTTTTACAGAGAGGAAGGGAGAGGGATAGAGAGTTAGAAACATCGATGCGAGAGAAACATTGATCAGCTGCCCCCTGCACACCCCCCAGTGGGGATGTGCCCGCAACTAAGGCACATGCCCTTGACTGGAATCGAACCCGGGACCCTTCAGTCCGCAGGCCAACGCTCTATCCACTGAGCCAAACCGGTCAGGGCTCCAGTTTTTAGTTTTGGCTTAGCGATTGACTGTGATTCGCTTTTAGCCTCTTTTGTAACCGCAGGGGGCAAATTTTCTGAGCTTCCTTCCCCAGGAGCAGGGATCCCTGCCACTTGGGCTGGGTCTGAACTTTACACCAGTGCCCTGAGGAGCAGATGGCCAGTCAGGCCCAGGTGGCTTTATCTCATTCTGCTCTAAAAATAGAGAGGGGGGGCCAGCAGGCAGTACAGCCACACCTGGGGGCCATCGCAGTCCCATGTCACATCTGTGTCCCCGCTGTAAACGGGGCCCTTCACACACCTGGTGCACCACCTGTGGGTTAAGTGGAGGGATCCGAGGCTCCTGTGCACAGACCTCAGGGTGCCCCTCTCGGTGCCACTTGTCCTCTCTGGTGCCTTCTTTCTCCCACTCCCCGAAGGCTCCTATTCTCAGCATTTTCCAGTTTGCTTATCTTAGAAGCTTCATTAAATTTAAATAAAACAACACCCTACCCAGCTTATCAGTGCTCAGGACTGTTTGTGACTTGGGGTGTTGCCAGTCCATGGGAGGCCGCGGGGTGCTGATGGCAGGCCACCTGGGCGGGCCCGGGGGACACACCTGGATAGGACATGCCACCGCGGGGTTTGCCGCCTCGCGTGCGGGCCCCACCCGCCTCCCTGAGCTCGGAAGCTAAGCCTGTGCCTCTGCTCCCAGGTCACGATGAATGCCATGCTGGAGACCCCCGAGCTGCCGGCCGTGTTTGACGGGGTGAAGCTGGCCGCGGTGGCCGCCGTGCTGTACGTGATCGTCCGCTGTCTGAACCTGAAGAGCCCCACCGCCCCGCCTGACCTCTACTTCCAGGACTCAGGGCTCTCGCGCTTTCTGCTCAAGTCCTGTCCTCTCCTGACCAAAGAGTGAGTAGACCTCTCGCCTGCCGTAGGCCCGCCTGCTGAGCTGTTTGGCTTGAGCGATGTTCAGAGATCCTTCTCCCATGTGTCTTCAAGGCCACCATGTAAAACGGTGTCGTGGCTGACAAAATAGCCACAGTCTCCATGGAAGTCTGTGTTTTGAATGCCGGAGGGTAGGAGACAGAATCCGACCTTGGTTGCCTGGAGTCATCATTCATGACAAGGACTTTGTAGAAAACGGCGGTCATTTATTTTTAGGGAGATACAGAAAACTTGGACAACATTCTAGACCTTTATCAAATGGTCTGTTGCCAGTACTGAAAAACTATCCTTACCCCAAATCTATAATAATAAAAGCATAGTATGCTAATTAGACCGGACAGCCGAACAGCGGAACGACCGTCTGGACGACCTTCCAGATGAAGCCGGGGCTGTGAGGGCTGAGGCAGCCACTGGGGCTGCAAGGGCCGAGCCCCTTGCACAAATTTCGTGCACTGGGCCTCTAGTTAATAAATTAAAAAGCATAGATTTATGAGTTGGGTACTCTCCATCTCTCTTATTGAAAAGTGGGCTGACGTTGGCTAAGAGGATCCACCGCCTAAATAGAATGCCTTCATTCCAAATGAGCCAGGGGTCCCTGTAACAGGCCAGGTCTATATATTGGGTGAGCACTGCTTCTGGGACAGGAAACCAGACTCGTAAAGCATGCATTTTATGTCACACAGACGGTTTTCTTTTTTTAATATATTTTTATTGATTTCAGAGAGGAAGGGAGAGGGAGAGAGAGAGAGAGAAACATCAATGATGAGAGAGTTTCATGGATCGGTTGCCTCCTGCACATCCCACACACGGGATCCAGCCCGCAACCCGGGCATGTGCCCTGACCAGGAATCGAACCATGACCTCCTGGTTCGTAGATCGACGCTCAACCATTGAGCCACACCGCTGGGCACACGGACTGTTTCCAAGAGGCATGTGGTTAAATGTTTTCCTGTTGAGGTCTTCATAATAACCGTGTCTTCCTTCAGGGCTCGGGCCAAGCCTCATGCATGAAGCATTCCATGTGCTCCCGGGTCTGGATGCCCCCCTTTCTCCTCATTGCTCTTCACTCTGGGCCTCTTTAAGCTGAATCCATCCTGCCGGGTGCGCCTCATCAGGCGGAAGCTGCTGGGGGGCTGAATATTCACACTGTGCCCCTCAGCGTGTGACCATATTCAGTGGAGTGTCTAGTGCTCAGCGGGTACTAGCAGCCCGCTATCCTGATACGATCTCTCCCACCTCGGTGGGGGTTGGTGACACTGAGTGAATGACTCGCCTCTAAGAGCAGGCAGATGTGTGACAGACACGTCGGAGAACTTGGACTCTTGCTTGTCTCGTTTGACCGTCCAGTTCATTTTCACATGCTGTTCGCCACGGGTGAAGAGCCGTGTGGGCTTCGGGTGTTTTGTACGTTTGTGTGCAATTTCCTCGTTGTTGTCACAGTGATGTCATGACCCAAAAGTTACTATTAAGTCGAAAGAGACCTGTACCTGGATTGTGTTGCCTGATACTTGTGGAGTGCCACGTGCAATGTGATGTCACCACGCTGAGTTTGGAACCGCCCCGCTGAGGGGGCTCCATCCCAATGGCTCCACACCGGAAGGTGGTGCACAGAAATCTGTATGCTTTTCAAATTGTCCAGCTTTTTTTCTTTCCAATTCTTAATGTAGATACTTCACTAATCTGGACTGGCAGCTAACACTTGCACCCATTTTCAGACTCAGTGGGACCCAGTTCCTCGGCCATCTCGTGTAGAGCTTTTGGAAAGCTAGGTGTTCAATCCCTATAAGTTTATATCGAGGTGACTGTAAATTTCCACACACCATTGGGTCCTGGTGATCAGAGGGAACCGTGGAAAAGCTGCTATTTGTCCACGCTCCTGAGAAACATCACATAAAGTCTGATTCTATACTAGTAGCTCACAAAGCTAATTATGGCAGCTTTTGTGTGTGTTTTTATGCCTTTTAAAGTATATATATATATATTATTTATTTTTTACAGAGAGGAAGGGAGAGAGGTAGAGAGTTAGAAACATCAATGAGAGAGAAACATCGATCAGCTGCCTCCTGACATCTCCCACTGGGGATGTGCCCGCAACCAAGGTACATGCCCTTGACCGGAATCGAACCCGGGACCCTTCAGTCTGCAGGCTGACGCTCTATCCACAGAGCCAAACCGGTTTTGGCTTTTATGCCTTTTTAAAAATATATATTTTCATTGACTTCAAAGAGGAAGGGAGAGGGAGAGAGAGATAGAAACATCCATGAGGAGAGAGAATCATTGATCAGCTGCCTCCTGCACACCCACCACTGGGGATTGAGCCCGCAACCCCGGCATGTGCCCTGACCTGGAATCGAACCCAGGACCCTTCAGTCCACAGGCTGACGCTCTATCCACTAAGCCAAACCAACTAGGGCTTACCTCTTTTCTTGTTTTCCTTTAAAAAAAAAAAAGAACCCAGAGTCATTAAGTCTAATGATTTCCCTTTGCCTCACAGGCATTATGTCTTTTAATCCTCTTAACAACTTTGAGGTTAGATTCCTTTTCCTTTCATACTTAAGGATAGGGAAACAGTAGCAGAGAGGAAAAGTGAACCCAAGTTTGTGACTCTGGACTTGGTTCCCTTCCTATCCATGGGGAGGGGGACAGAGACTGTTCTCGGGGTGCAGGTGAGGGAAGCGGCGGCGGGCAGCCAGGGGCCATCCTTAATGCATCTTCCGAGTGACCCTCTTTCTATTTCACTCCCTCTGTTGGAAGCCACTGTCCTCCATGCTCTTTCTCAGTCTTGTGTTTCTGTCATAGCCTCCCATCTATTTGAAGCTGAGGGCAGGAAGTACGTCTGTTAGGGGTAAAAGCGTTTCTCCGGCGACTTTGAAGATTTTTTTTCTAGAGGAAACCTGTCTGCAGCCTGCACCAGCCATGGTCTGGTCTGGAAAGTGCAGCTAGCTGCCCTTGCTGGTGCGGCTCAGTGGTTAGAGCATCAGCCTGGGGACTGAAAGGTCCTGGGTTCGATTCCAGTCAAGGGCACATGCCCGGGTTGTAGGCTCGATCCCCAGTGTGGGGTGTGCAGGAGGCAGCCGATCAATGATTCTCACTCATCATTGATGTTTCTATCTCTCTCTCCCTCTCCCTTCCTCTCTGAAATCAAATATATATATATATATATATATATGTAAAGAAAGAGCCCTAACCGGTGTGGCTCAGCGGATAGAGCGTCGGCCTGCGGACTGAAAGGTCCCAAGTTCAATTCCGGTCAAGGGCATGTACCTGGGTTGTGGGTATATCCCCAGTGGGGGGCGTGCAGGAGGCAGCTGATCGATGTTTCTCTCTCATCGATGTTTCTCTCTATCCCTCTCCCTCTCCCTTCCTCTCTGTAAAAAATCAATAAAATATATTTAAAAAAAAAGAAAGAAAGTGCAGCTAGCTGGTTTACAACAGGCTGATGGCGTTACTCAGTAACCCTGACTGAAGCGGCCCGTGGTTATGAGTTATGTGCGGAATCAGAACATTTCCGCTTGCTGTTCTGTAATAAAAATAAAAAAAAACTGGATGAAAGGTGAACAGTAAAAACAGGAGAAAGGGTTGTTTTTTTTCCCCCCTGTCAGCATTCTAGTCAGTTTTTAAACCTGTCGTAAGGTAATCTGTCCTTAGGAATGAACCTTTTTAATGTCTGGAGGAAAACTCGGCTTAGATGGGGCGACGTGTTTCTTGTTCACTTAGCAACAGATCAATATTTACCTAGTGATTCATTTCTGATTCTCAAGACGTGTTTGCTTTCAGCGAAAACCACAGGCTAAAAGCTCAGTTCAGAATTAGGAGAAAATGTCGGTGACGATGCGAATCTCCATTTTTTTTTCTCTGAATAAAAAATTGAATGCATATTCATTTTTTTGAGCCGTCACTATAGTAAAATGCACAGACCTTAAGTGGACAGCTCAGGGCCTTCTGATAGGTACTCGCCCGTGCACCTACCATCCCCTTGGGTTTTTACAGGAGTTTCCCGGGTCACTTCCTCTGACCTCACCGGTCACAATGCCACCGGAGTGGCTTCCTCAAGCAGGCCAGCACCTAGGCACGCAACAGCGTGACCCCACCGCCTGCCCAGCCCCACAACCTGGCCTGCTCTCATTGCCCTGAAGTGCCAGCCCCCTGGCCACCCCCAATCCCCTCCTTTCTCTCTGCACTCTCTGCACCAAAATACCACTTATCCTGTAATTGAACTTCAATAGCATGACTTCTGAGAAACTTCCCCTGACTTCCCCTACTCCTCGGTCAGAGGAGCCCCTTTTTCTTCTGTCTACTGGTGTTTCCCCAGCATGTAGCTTCCATGTCCGGTTAGCTCATCCACCCTCTTTTATGGGAATTTGTGTCTGTCTCTTTTCTATCAGGAGAGCACACGTACCCCAAATCAAGAGCCACACTCTTTTTTTAAAAATATTTTTTATTCAGAGAGAGAGAGAGAAACATCAATGATGAGAGAGAATCATGGATCGGCTGCCTCCTGCACTCCCCCTATTGGGGATCAAGCCTGCAACCCGGGCATGTGCCCTGACTGGGAATCGAACCCAGGACCCTTCAGTCCACAGGCCAACGCTCTATCCACTGAGCCAAACCAGCCAGGGCCATGAGAGCTTTCATAGGAGAAACTTACATACAGGGGCAAAGAAGCTGCTGCCAGTGGTGCCTGGCGGGAGGCATCTACCCCTTCCCAGGGTAGGGTCCCTTTTTATAGGGGGTTCAGAGTAGAACCGTGTGCCCCCCAAAACACTATATATAGTCACTCTGTGCATTCATTAACCTCCTTCCTTCGGGCGCTTTCTGTAGCCCGAGGCTACAGAGCGTTAAACAAGAGTCCGGCATTTCCCAGACGCCTTTGCTGCCGGAGCCATATTGCACCTAAAGTGAGTTCCTGCAGCCAGTTTCCTGCCGGGAGTCTCCCATTAGTCTTGGTTAATGAACATTTGAGGACCCACTTCTCTGAGACTCCGTGGTTGGGAGGTATCAAAAAAGGATCATTAAAAAAAACCTCTTTCATTGAAGAAATTTGCTAAAGGCACTTTTAAAAATTGGTTTCTGCACAACTGTGCATCCCAGTGATTTCTGATAAGGCAGAAAAAAACAACTTCTGATTTTCCTCTCAGACAATACCAATTCCCTCTCTGTTGTTGCATATACAGTGGGGCCTTGACTTACGAGTGTCCCGACTAACGAGTTTTTTGAGATACCAGCTGTCTCTCGGCCGATTTTTTGCATTGAGTTGACAGAGTAATTTGAGTTAACGAGGTCCTTAACACGCTCGGTCTCGGAACGAATTAAACTCGTAAGTCAAGGCCCCACTGTATATTCCTAACAGTAAAGACTCGTTTTTCTTTTGTCTTCCCAAATAAAAACCTGGAAAATACTGTATTTGTCACAGATGTGTAAGACACACTATTTTTGCCCTAATGTACGAAGGACATATGTAGTCATAGGAGTACTCTACGCCCGGCTGGAGTGGCTCAGTGGTTGAGCATCTACCTATGATCCAGGAGCTCATGGTTCGATTCCCAATCAGGGCACATGCTGGGGTTGTGGACTCGATCCCCAGTGTGGGGCGTGCAGGAGGCAGCCGATCAATGACTCTCTCATCATGGATGTTTCTATCTCTTCCTCTTCCTTCCTCTCTGAAATCAATAAAAATATATTTTTTTTTTTTTTAAAAAAGAAGTACTCTAGCCGAAACCGGTTTGGCTCAGTGGATAGAGCGTCGGCCTGCGGACTGAAAGGTCCCAGGTTCGATTCTGGTCAAGGGCATGTACCTGGGTTGCGGGCACATCCCCAGTAGGAGATGTGCAGGAGGCAGCTGATCGATGTTTCTCTCTCATCGATGTTTCTAACTCTCTATCTCTCTCCCTTCCTCTCTGTAAAAAATCAATAAAATATATTTAAAAAAAAAAAAAGAAGTACTCTATAGGAAAGCACTACTAATTCGGACGTCTGATTGTGCAATGTATGGATACACCCCCTTCTGGTCAAATGGCCACCCTAGACCGCCCCCCCCACCCCCCGGTAGAATTTTGGGAGCCAGTACAGTTTATTTATAGTGAGTTAAATGAAAAGGATTTCATTATTTCATTATCTTGGGCTTAAATTCCTCCTAATTCCCTCTTGCTCACAGAGACATTCCAGATCAGATTTAGATCCTTTCCGCCTTGGCTGAACACTATAGCTTTGTCCTTTTTATAGGATAAACTCGTAATTGCCACGAGTCTTAATACCATTGACCTGACTTGGCCCGTTTTAAGAACTGTGCAAATATTTCCGTAGATGCGTGTGGTAAGCCATTAACCACTGATAAGCGGATCTATAGCCCCTGGTGCCCGGGTTACAGGCACCAGACCTTCAGAGCACATTTACCTGGGAACTTCCGTTGTAGGAGAGTTCTCGAAACATGAAAGACTCAAATATCATCTTTATCGAGACCAGGGATTGATGGTTAGCATCGGTGAGGTCGCATTCTCAAGTGACTTCATCCTGAAATTGCTTGTGTTTCTGATGAAATAGCCCAAATCCATACTGTCAGGGGGAAAAGGTTGAGTTGCTAAACCTGGGCTACTGTCCCCTGGACCTAGACTAGCCAGATGCCCAGTTTTCCCAGGGCTGATAGGATCCCGGAATGGGGACTTTTCAGTGCTAAACCGAGGAAGTCCAGATAGGAATGAGCTTACCTTTTCTCTCTCTCTCTCTCTCTCTCTCTCTCTCTCTCTCTCTCTTTTATCCTCACCCGAGGATATTTTTCCATTGATTTTTAGGGAGAGTGGAAGAGAGAGGGCAAGACAGAGAGAAACATCAATGTGAGAAAAACACATTGATTGGTCGCCTCTTGCACGAACCCCGACCAGGGCCCGGGCCAGGGAGGAGCCTGCAACCGAGGTATGTGCCCTTGACCGGAATCAATACATGCAGGCCGATACTCTAGCCACTGAGCCAAACCAGCTAGGGCGTGTTTGTTTGTTTGTTTGTTTGTCTGTTAATGCTTGCCTTCTCTATTATTCACTGTCTTCTGCTGTGCATTGGGGGGCGGGTGTTTAGGTTTGATTCGACTTCTGGGTGTTGCCATCTGCACTGTCTCTGCACGAGCAGGTCACTCACCCCCGAGGCCATCCCAGCCAGAGAGGGAAGGGCCACCACCATCTTGGAGTCTGTTAGGGGGATGGGCGGAGGAAAGCATCTCCCGGGTTCGTAAGGAAATCTGCCCCCCCTACAAAATTCTAGGAGGCAAAGCTGTCACTGATATGGAACGCTGTCATCCTTGACCCATTGGTTTTTCCCAGGACCGTATGAGATGCCATCCCTGTTACCACCCAACGACTGACTGCCTAGCAGTGCCCTCTCCCCAGGCCCATGTGCTCCTCGGAGCTCTTCATCTGGCCCAGGCAGCCGCCTGCCATGCCGTGTCACCCCGTGCCCTGTCACCGTGAGCCATGGAAATGAGTCACCCGGGTGGCAGCTTGTGAACCACCCCAAGGCCCCTCCCTGTGTCAGCATCTAATCATAGAGTCTGGGCTCTAGGTCAGCGTGGGCACATGGCGTCAAGCCAGGCGGCTTAGCTTCCGAGGTGGCCATTAAGAGTCTATAATGCAGAGCGGTTGGGGAGGCCCCCCTGGAGGTCATGGTTCATCCAGAACCCCCTGTGGCCTCCCAGGTAGGGAGAGGCCATGCAAAGCAGCAGCTGATATATTTTTCCATTTTTTTTACTGGCTACTGATGCCATTGCCACAGCCAGCCTGCCTATCCGGTGACATGTGGTACCAAAGTCTCCTGCCAGCGAGACCCTGGCCTGGTGTTTTCAGCCTGATCATAAAAGCTCGAACAGGAATTCCTCATTAACAGGAAGTGAGAAACTCTATATATGTTTTACAGTGTGAAATCTGCCACGCCATAACAGTACTGACTTTTCCTTGTTTGTTAATGCTTACCTTCTCTATTATTCACTGTCTTCTGCTGTGCATTTGGGGGCGAGTGTTTAGGTTTGATTCGGCTCTTGGATGTTGCCCATCTGCACTTGGCATTTCATTAAAGTATTCTCAGTGAAAAATAAATATGTATGCATGTAAGTCAGTCCATTCACATTCAGTAACCTGTTCTGCTAGTCTGTCTACTGTCTGTATGCCACACTCTCACACACACACACACACACACACACACACACACACACACACAATCTATATATATAAAAAGCCAGCGACCAGAATTCCAGAATGAACAGAATGACCGGAAGGATTGCTCGTTATGACGCCCACTGTGGCCGGGCCAACCGGCCCTATCGGGGCAGGTCCGGCCGGCCAACCACCTACAGCCCCTCTCCCCAGCCAGCCCCACCCCTGGCTGGCCCTCCTACCATCAGGGGTGGGACTGATGAACCTCCCGCGCCCCCCCCTCAGCCAGTCCGGCCCGATCTGCCCCCTTGGGGCGGGCCGGCCTGACCCCACCTGTGCACAAATTCGTGCACTGGGCCTCTAGTCCTTTCATATTTTCTTCCACCTTCTCTGTCCATCAAATTCCTACGTCCCTCAAGGCCTCCTGACATCCTCTCTCCTCCAGCATTTTCTTTTACCCCTCGGCTGTCCCCTTGGCTCCTACAAGGGAATGTAGCCATATCTCCCCATGTGTCTATCTGTCATCACCACCAACTGTATTCTGAGAGGCTTCAGGACAGACTCTTAAATTCTCTGTATTCACTATGGCCGCTGCTTCCCACAGGCAGTGCCCACCAATGTTGGTAGATGGCTTTGGTAGGAACCTCTGTGCGTAAGTGTCAGAATGAGTAACTAAGCTGAGTGACAAGGAGTGTGGAGAAGGGGAGAGGGTTCTGTGTAAGCTTCTGTGCTGAGGTCACCGGTGGGTGGTGTGGATAATGGAATGGCCTTGGGCTTGGGAGGAATGGGCTGAGTCACAGAGGGCTGAGAGTTGAGAGAAGAATAGAGTCATTGACAGAAATAGAGAAGTCAAATGAGGAAGCTGTTTTCTCAGGGAAAGTTGTGTCGTTTGGGACGCTCTGGGATGGGCAGGTGGGCAGGTACAAACGGGGCAGTAGAACTTAGGTGCAGAACAGACTGTGCAGATTCCAAATCAGCAGCCGGCAGGGAGAGGAAGGCAGGGTGGGGAGAGAAACCGGAGGACTGCTGGCTGCAGCAGGTGGGGTGGGAGGAGGAGCCAGTCAGACAGCCAGAGACGGGCAGGAAGAACGGGGAGGAGGAGGACCAGGAGCCTCGAGCGTCATGGAAGGCAGAGAAGGAAGGCATTGAAGAGGAAGGTGCTAGAAACCACAAAAAGTTAGGACAAATGAGCACTGAGCAAAGAGAGGCCTTCGAGCTGTGTTCTCACTGCCCATTAGTGCCTTGCACATAGTAAGTGTCCGATCAATATTTATTGAGTGAATACACAGGTCATAAATAAAGGAGTAAAAACATCGATCCTACTACTATGAAGTTAACTCTAACAAATCGTTTTTTAAAATACATTTTTATTGATTTCAGAGAGGAAGGGAGAGGGAGAGAAAGATAGAAACATCAATGATGAGAATCATCGATTGGCTGCCTCCTGCACGCCCCACACTGGAGATCAAGCCCACAACCCAGGCATGTGCCCTGACCAGGAATCGAACCATGACCTCCTGGTTCATAGGTCAGCGTTCAACCAACAAATCATTTAAACTAGGATAAAAGCTAAACTTTAAAAGTGGCAAATCAAGTACATTTTTTCTTCACTCCTTCCAAATCAAGTACATTTTTTCTTCACTCCTTCCTTAGTCCCCACTAAAACGATACTGTAGGGTAAAGTCTCAAGAACGTAGAATAGATGGACAAGTGGACACCGACCTAAAGACTAGAGCAGTGATGGCGAACCTTTTGAGCTCGGCGTGTCAGCATTTTGAAAAACCCTAACTTAACTCTGGTGCCGTGTCACATATAGAAATTTTTTGATATTTGCAACCATAGTAAAACAAAGACTTATATTTTTGATATTTATTTTATATATTTAAATGCCATTTAACAAAGAAAAATCAACCAAAAAAATGAGTTCGCGTGTCATCTCTGACACGCGTGTCGTAGGTTCGCCATCACTGGCCTAGAGGAAGCGGACCCCCAGCCTGCGGAGGGGAGGCCCTCAGGAGTGAGGCTGATTTTGAAGGCTTGGGAATGGGGGGCTCCAGGGACCTCTGAAGATGGGGTGTGAAATGTGTCTGAAAGCGGGAAGATTGGTGTTAAGTTTCCCAGTCTCCCCCCCCATCTCACACGGCCAGGTGACTGCCTACCTCCTGCTCCTGCAGACGGAGGGCGGAGGCGAGGCACCAGGCCATAGAGCAGGGGTGGGCAAACTTTTTGACTCGAGGGGCCACAAATGGGTTCTTTAAACTGGGCCGGAGAGCCCGGAACAACAAAAGCATGGAAGGAGTGTTTGTGTGAACTATATAAATTCAAAGTAAACATCATTACATAAAAGGGTACGGTCTTTTTTTTTTTTTTTTTTTAGTTTTATTCATTTCAAACGGGCCGTATCCGGCCCGCGGGCCGTAGTTTGCCCACGGCTGCCATAGAGTCTGCCCATGTAGGGTCCCCAGCCACAACCAAGGAGATGGGGAGGTTTCCCCCTGGGGAAATGGACCAGCCAAGAGATTTTTTTGCGGGGGGCCCTCTAACACAATGGCTGGAGCCGACAGATTGGCAATCCCTGCCTATGTGGGCAGACAGCTCTGCATCTGCTTCTTACTGCCTCACCCTGCAGTATGAGCAGAAAACCAGGAGTCACTGGACGTCTGAAGAAAGCCTCAAACATGAAAGACAAAAATACACAGCAGGCAGATGAAGTGGAGGACGCACAATGGAAAGGAACCAAACTCAGCTTGAGCAGGAAAACCTGCAATGAGCATGCTCCTAGAGATGCAGGATCTGTGGCAAGAAGAGACCATAGAATGGGAACACTCCCAACAGGAGGCGCTTTTGGAGGAGAGAGGAAAAGATTTCATAGAGGGATTAGAAAATAAGATGGAGGGTCCCTTCCAGAAAGTAGAAAAAGAGGACAAAAGAGGAACGTGGAAGAGAAATTAGAGAATCAGTCCAAGAAATCCAATATCTAAGTAACAGTAGTTCCAGAAAGGGGCTAGAGAAAGTGGAGGGACAGAAATGACCAAAGAAACATCCCTTAGCTGTGCAGAGTGTAGGCCCTGAAACTCCAGGTTCCAAGGTTTTCTGAGACCCCAGCCGGGGTCTCGGTGAGCTGTTTCCAATTGATGTGAAGTAAAACAGAGGCCTCTGAATATGCATGTCATCCTTCATAGTTTTAAAAGTTGTATATCGTTTATTGCTAACTAGAGCCCCGGTGCACAAAATTTGTGCAAGAGTAGGCCTTCCTTTCCCTGGCTGCCAGCACCAGCTTCTCTCTGACACCCGGGACCCGGGCTTCCCTCGATGCCCTGGCTTCGTCTGGAAGGTCATCCGGAAGGACGTCCGGAAGGATGTCCAGTCTAATTAGCATATTTGCTTTAATAAGTATGAGCCCTGACACCAGCCGTTGTATTTTGCATTCGTCCCTCATGTGTAAAGAGAGATGGACTTCGCTTTTCCAGAACTTTCCAGAACCTGCTTGTTTCTGTGGTTTTGCAATGCTCTCCTGGGGTGTGAACAAGAATGGAGACGTGGTGCCTAAGCTGCTGTGAGTTTTCACGAGGGTGGGGTGGTTGACCATTTGAGGAAATACTTTTGTGTTCTCATGCCACGGGCGAGGGCTGCTGTTCCAGCGGGGCTAACCCACAGCCATGGACAGTGGCTTCTTTCAGCATTTGGACCCGTGACAGCTCCAGGGCGGCTGCAGCATTTCCTTCCTCTGCCATTTCTGCTCAAGGCGCAAGCAGTAGCGGCTGCGTTTCCCCATAGCTCTCTCCGTCAAGGTCACCGTAGAATCTGCAACCTTGTTTTCTCCTTCAGTGTCGCCCTTGCTATCAGTAGGCTCCTGTGTTTATCAGAGTAAATTTAGAATAGTTATATATCTCATAAGCATCCTTAACCCCTTTATTTTATAAAACAGGTCATACATTTACATTAAAACACTCCCCCAGCCACCATCCAGTTCCCTTCAACTCATGTTTCCAGTTTCGTGATTGCAAAAACAGCAGTTACACACACACACACACACACACACACACACACCCCTTTTCCTTTTATTGCACAAATAGCAGTATGCTATATACTCTCACCTTGCTTTTCTTCATGAAATATCCCTGAGTCTTCCATAAGAATATAGGAATAGCTAGCTTCCTCCATTTATGTCTTGGCTACTTACTGTTACATAATAGACTGTCATTTGCCCGGCCAGTATGGCTCAGTGGTTGAGCATTGACCTACGAACCAGGAGGTCACGGTTCGATTCCCTGTCAGGGCACATGCCCAGGTTGTGAGCTCGATCCCCAGTGTGGGGCGTGCAGGAGGCAGCCGATCCATGATTCTCTCTCATCATTGATGTTTCTCTCTCTCCCTCTCCTTCTCCCTCTCCCTCTCCCTCTCCCTCTCCCTCTCCCTCTCCCTCTCCCTCTCCTTCTCCCTCTCTCCCTTCCTTCCTCTCTGAAATCAATAAAACTATATTACAAAAATAGACTGTCACTTGTCTAACCAGTTTCCTAATTGGAGGTTTTATTTATTTCCAACCTTTTGCTTCCCGATGCTGCACAATAGATAATTTTGTACTTCTATCACGTGCACCTGTGTCAGTGTAGGGTCAGCTGGATGCTGGGCCAGAGGTTGTGTGCCTGGGAAATTTCGTTGCTCCGTCCCCTCAGGCATCCCCTGTCCCCACAGGCACCGAATGAGTGTCTGTTTCCCCGAAACCTTGCCAACATGAGGGGTTCGTCTACTTTTTGATATTTAATCTTGTAGGCAAAATTTTTTTCTCACTATGGTTTTCATTTGTATGTCGCTGCCCTAACCGGTTTGGCTCAGTGGATAGAGCGTCGGCCTGCGGACTAAAGGGTCCCAGGTTCGATTCCAGTCAAGGGCATGTACCTTGGTTGCGGGCACATCCCCAGTGGGGGGTGTGCAGGAGGCAGCTGATCAATGTTTCTCTCTCATCGATGTTTCTAACTCTCTATCCCTCTCCCTTCCTCTCTGTAAAAAATCAATAAAATCTATTTTTTAAAAAATTTGTATGACGCTTCTGAAAGAGGCTGTACCTCTTTTTTACATTTAAAAACTATATTTCCCTTTTTTGGTAACCCCCACCCATTCTTTTGATGGTCACTGGTCTTTTTCCCAATCATTTGAGAGAGCCCTTTATGGACTAGGGAAATTCGCCTTTTGTGCTATGAGTTGCAAATATTTGTTTTCAGTTTGTCATTTGTTTTTTCACTTTGCCCGTGGTGGTATTTGCGCTCCGAATTTTACAAAATGTTTGCATAGTCAAACCTTTCGGTTCTTTCTTTTATGGCTTCTGGGATTTCTGTTTTATTCAGAAAGGTCTTTTTCATTGTAGGATTATGAAAAAAGCTCTACACGTCTAGTATGGTTCCATTTTCTATGTTGACATGTTTGATCCCTCTGGAATTTATCTTGGTGTGAAGTGTGGCTCTAACCTAGTATTTTTCTAGATGCTACCCTTTGCCCAACGCCATTTATTAGAGAAGCCATCATTACCCCATTTATTGAAATGCCATCTTTTTCTTGTACTAAATTTCAGGATGTATTTATACATATTTCAGTACATTCTGGTCTGTTGATAATCCTGAATATATAGACTATTAGCATATTTGTAGCTTTATATGTGTTTTATTGTGGACAGCGAGGGCAGTGCTAGTACCCCTTCAAGATTAACAAAACAGCCCTAACCGGTTTGGCTCAGTGGATAGAGCGTCAGCCTGCGGACTGAAGGGTCCCAGGTTCGATTCTGGTCAAGGGCATGTACCTTGGTTGCGGGCACATCCCCAGTAGGGGGTGTGCAGGAGGCAGCTGATCGATGTTTCTCTCTCATCAATGTTTCTAACTCTCTATCCCTCTCCCTTCCTCTCTGTAAAAAAATCAATAAAATATATATTTTTTTAAAAAAAGACTAACAAAACAAACATTTTAAGAACTCGTCTTTTTTCTAACATCATCGCTTGCCAGTTTTTGAATTCCTTTCTGCACATCAACGAAAGGGACATGTGCTCATTTGATCAGTAACTTAATCCTCATAGTCAACTCTTTTTAAAAAATATATGTTTTTATTGATTTCAGAGAGGAAGGAGAGAAGGAAAGAGGGATAGAATCATCAATGATGAGAGAGAATCATTGACTGGTTGCCTCCTGCACGGCCCCTACTGAGGATCGAGCCCATAACCCGAGCATGTGCCCTTGACCAGAACTGAACCCAGGACCCTTCAGTCCCCAGTGATGGCGAACCTTTTGAGCTCGGCGTGTCAGCATTTTGAAAAACCCTAACTTAACTCTGGTGCCGTGTCACATATAGAAATTTTTTGATATTTGCAACCATAGTAAAACAAAGACTTATATTTTTGATATTTATTTTATATATTTAAATGCCATTTAACAAAGAAAAATCAACCAAAAAATTGAGTTCGCATGTCACCTCTGACACGCGTGTCATAGGTTCGCCATCACTGCTCTATCCACTGAGCCAAACCGGTTTCGGCCTCATAGTCAACTCTTGATTCAAGTGTTCTTAAAGGGCATTCCATCTAGATAATATGGGAACTTCACAGGAGGTATTCAAGCTTCCCTGCACTAGGAATAGTAGCAGATACGATGTGAGTTTTCAGCACTCATCTTCCCTCTCCCCTTCCCAGCATAGATTTTTGAGGTGGTCTTGTGTCGAGAAGGGACGGAGAGGCAATCCTGGGTTGGCCAAAGGGTAGACCATTGACATCTATGTGCGTGTTCTCCAAACACAAGAGGAGTGAGCGGGGAGACAGGGACAAATCAAAGGTGTCCTGTGTGCTGTGCGTCAGCATACGCCCTGTTTGGTTAGCACTGGCGTTTTTCTCAAATCCTTAGTTAGCAATAGGGAAGGTGAGGTGTCTTCTGTGGACAGGCTGGGCAAGCAGGCTGAGTGGAGGAGCAACCAGTCAATGATTCTCTTTCATCATTGTGAGCGCCTGCTGTGGGCTCTGGGAGCCGCGCTGCAGTCTCCTCGTTAGGCAACTAGCAGTTGACTGGCTCTTTGCAGGACTAGTTCTTCAGTGGATGGCATTTGTCGGCTGAACCCTGGAGACTCATAAACTCCAAGCCCATGTAGAGCATAGTGTCAAAACCAGGTTGAGCCTGGCCAGCGTGGCTCAGTGGTTGAGCGTGGACCGATGAACCAGGAGGTCACCGTTCAATTCCCGGTCGGGCACATGCCTGGGTTGCAGGCTTGATCCCCAGTGTGGAGCATGCAGGAGGCGGCTGATCAATGACTCTCTCTCATCATTGATGTTTCTCTCACTCCCTCTCTCTCCCTCTCTGAAATCAATAAAAATATATTTTAAAAAAATAAAACACCAAGTTGAGACACAGGGAGAGAGGGCTGTGCTTCCAGGAGGAGTCTGGCCAGTCCTGAACGCTGTTTGTGGAACAGGTAGAGAATGGGATCGGATACGTTTACCCTGTGAATAGAATTCTGAGGCATTTTAACTGGTTTCCTCTGTACTTGAAAATGGAGTTTATTTTGTCTGGTGGTGGTTTTTTTAAGCAGTTTTATTGTAACTCACTTGTGCGCCTGTTCTTCCAACATTTGGGTTTCATAACTCACACAATGGGTCACCGAGCTGCCAGCTTGCCCCGTGGCCTCTGGCCCATATTTAGAAACCAGTTACAGGGACAGAAGATGTTTTCTTTCTTTGTCACACGGCCACTTTTGGTCATTCCAGGCAAAAACAAAGCAGCCGCTGCATTAGAATTTTCCTGTGCAGAAGCCTGCGATTCAGGCCGGGAACATCCAGCAACAGGGAAACGTAATGTGTGAAGAAGTATTTGCCTCCAGTGGGGCGGTGCTGTGTTCACAGCGTGGTCCTGATGAGCCCATTAGTGAGCGCTTGGGAAGCTGAATGTGCCGCTGGCCAAGATGGCAGTTCCCGAAGTTAATGATGGAGCCGTTTCCCAGCCTCGGTCATGCCCCAGCAGGACTGGGAGGCCGGTGCAGGGTCCACTCCACATCTGCCTCCTGAGGAGGAGGGACTTCCGGGGGCTGTATCCCAGCAGAGAAGGGGGAGCCAATGGGGTGGGCTCACAGAAGACCTGCTAACTGCCCTCCTGGCTCAGGTCAGTAGGCTGGATGGGGCAGAGAGGCCACAGAGGGAGCCTAGGGGTCTGTGGTGGGAGCAGCAAGAGTCCTGGGTTCCAGGCCCGTGGAGGGGGGGCTCTGGCAGGTCAGGATCCAGGATAAGTGTCTACAGAATGTTCCCCTAAACCCTAAAGGATTTTGCCCCCTCCCTGCTTCCTCACCTCCCCTGTGTGCACACAAGCTTGTGTACACACACAGACATGTACACACACACACACACACACACACACACACATACACACACGAAGGCCTGGAGCTCAGTTTTCTGGCTTTTGGAGCTGCCACAAAGCTTTGCTCGCAGGGTCCCCCCCGCCCCCACCCCACCGGTGCTCATCCTGATTAGTTTATTCTCCCTAAAAAAATTCCTCCCCAAATCAGACACCTCTCACCTTTTCTGAAGCACCTCCATCCTCTCGCTCTTACTTTCCCCCCTCTCCTGGGCCTCGTTCTCTTTGGGGACCTATTCAGTGTGATTTTATTAACACTCCGGCCTCATCCTCATCGTAGGAATAATCAAGTGTGAATATTCGCATTAATTACCCCCAGATGGATCTCCTGCAGAAAAACTTCACTAACATCAAAAAGTTGGTTACAGCTGTACAAAAACATGTAAAATCAAAGAAATGTGTTTGGGGTTTTTTTTGTTTGTTTAATGTAGTACATGAATAACACCAAAGAGAAGTTCCAGCAAATTCAACTATCAACTTGGCTAAACAGGATTTAACATAACATTCTAACAGTTGATCAGACAGGAAAAAAACAGGCACAAAGATGTTCATTATTTTGCCCTAGCCGGTTTGGCTCAATAGTCACCCTGTGGACTGAAGGGTCCCAGGTTCGATTCCAGTCAAGGGCACGTACCTTGGTTGCAGGCTCCTCTGGTCCAAGCCCTGGTCAGGGCACATGCAGGAGGCAGCCAATCTATGTGTTTCTCTCACATCGATGTTTCTCTCTGTCTCTCCCTCTCTCTTCCATTCACTCTAAAAATCAATGGAAAAATAGCCTCAGGTGAGGATTAAAAAAAAACGAAAAGATGTTCATTATTTTGATTTCTCTTTAAAAAGTCTTGAGTGTGACATAGAAAGAAAAGCTCTGGACAGAACTCAGAGACCTGGCCTTGAATCCGGTCTTTGTGAGACCAGGCAGGTCAAGACTCTGTTTTCCTCATCTGTAAAATGGGGGTGATAGCATCGCTCAGAGTTGTTGTGGAGACGAAATGAGGGACCTAACCCAGGCCTCACCTCAGAGATGAGCGCTCAGAAACGGCCTCTCTCTCTGAGGACCTAAGTCTGGATTCAACAGCCATAAAGTGGTTTGATCTTCAGCCAAGGGACCTGGGTCCCCTTAGGGAGAATTAGTCACCCACAGATTTAGGGCTAAGAAGAGCATGCGTCACCTTTGTTTTTTCAACTCTCTTTAAAACAGCCCACCAACCATCTGTCCTTGCTCATCATGTGAACTCGTCTGTATGTGTCTGGTGGGAGGGAGTCTAGATTTTCCCTTGCGGTCTGTCCCAGGGGCAGTTCTGTTAGTATAGCCAGATGCTGATTATAAATAGGTCCAGAAGACAAGGGCAGGCTGGCCTCTGTACTGTGCTGTGGCCTAGCTGCTTGCTTAGTGACGAGCATTTACTAACCACTGGCCACAGTACAATATGACAAAACCCCATGTGGTTAGTAAACTAGAAGACATCGCCTCTGCTTTCAGACAATTCGGAATAAACAAGCCCAGCTGCTGACTCTAAGAATAGCTAAAAACAACAACAAACACACACACACACACACACAACGTGAAGTACATGCAAATTAGTGTAGTAAAAACAGCATTGACACATGCAGCAAGCTATAAAGTCTTACTGTAGGACATAAGTGCCCCTGCTCTTGGGTGAGACAAGTCAAAATTGTATAGATGTCAGTTTTCCTCAAGGCAGAATGTGTTTCTAATTAAAAACCCCAAGTGCATTTGTTTTAACTTTTTTTGTATTACCTTTCTATTCTGAGTTCAATAAATAGTTTCATAATTTCAAACTTCAATGTTTCTAATTTACACCTTTCTTTACTATATTTTACGAAAAAGGCAGAAACATTAATACATATATCTTTCTGTTTAATTGCTATTAAAATTTTAAAAAAATTAATTTCCAGGGGGCGCTGAGTAATATTTTTTCTGGAAAGGGGGCGGTAGGCCAAATAAGTTTGGGAACCACTGCTCTTGAGTGAGACAAGTCAGAATTGTACAGATGTCAGTTTTCCCCAAGGCAGAATGTGTTTCCAATTAAAAACCCCAAGATTTTCATAGAGCAAGCTGCTCCTATAGTTCACCTGGAAAATAAAATGCCAAAAATCTGCCAAGAAAGTTTGAAAAAGAGTGGAGGAGGCCTGCACTATCAGCTCTCGAAATATTCCATAGAGCTGTGGTAATGAAAACAGTGTCATATGACACAAGAATAGACAAATAGATCAGTGGACCAGAATAGAGATATAGGAACAAGTCTAAATATTTCATTGGAAACTTGATATATATATATTTGTTTGTTAGTTTTTTTAGAGAGTGGAAAAGAGGGAGAGACAGAGAGAAACATCGATGTAAGAGAAACACATCAATTGGTTGCCTCCTGCATGCTCCCCAATCAGGGCTGGGGAGGAGCCTGCAACTGAGGTACATGCCCTTGACCAGAATTGAACCTGGGACCCTTTGGTCCACAGGCCGACACTCTATCCACTGAGCCAAACCAGGTAGGGTGGAAACTTGATATGTATTTAAAGTGACAGTTGAAATCAGCAGGGAAAGGATGGGCCATTTATGGTGGAAGGACAGGTAGATAACTGTTAGGGAAAAAATTCATTTACTTCTTATCCTTTACAGAAATAAGTGGATTTAGGGCAATATATTTTTAAAGATGGCAGGAGTAATAGAAGAAAATGTTGGGGAATATATTTATAATTGGGTGTTAGGATAGCTCTTTTTAAAACAAAGTGCAAAACACAAAAGGTTTTACTAGAAAAACACTAACAAATTTTTTTTATTATTTATTTATTTTTTTAATATATATTTTATTGATTTTTTACAGAGAGGAAGGGAGAGAGATAGAGAGTTAGAAACATAAATGAGAGAGAAACATCGATCAGCTGCCTCCTGCACATCTCCCACTGGGGATGTGCCCACAACCCAGGTACATGCCCTTGACCGGAATCGAACCTGGGACCCTTCAGTCCGCAGGCCGACGCTCTATCCACTGAGCCAAACCGGTTTTGGCCGGAGGTCACAGCTTGATTCCCAGTCAGGGCACATGCCTGAGTTACAGGTTCAATCCCCAGTGTGGAGCCTGCAGGAGGCAACCGATTAATGATTCTCTCCCATCATTGATGTTTCTATCTCTCTCTACCTCTCCCTTCCTCTCTGAAATCAATTTTTAAAAAATATATTTTTAAAACAGTAGTTATATGGTAATTGAGTCAGAGAATCATGAGCAG
>NW_005871868.1:165204-172853 GCF_000147115.1 Myotis lucifugus
GCCTCCTGCATGCCCCCACACTGGGGATCACGCCCACAACCCGGGCATGTGCCCTGACTGGGAATCGAACCGTGACCTCCTGGTTCATAGGTCAACACTCAACTACTGAGCCACACCGGCCAGGTGATTGCTCTGTCTTTTGAGAGAGGCGATTTCGTGGTCCTCTACAATGTGAAATGTACATAGCTCTCAGTTCCATTCACATGCTCCAGGCCCACTCCTTATTCCCTCAGAGTAATGAGTCCCCGCCTCTTTCCAGCATGGTGCCAGGCCCGGGAGGTACAACAAGCCGCCAGGCCTCCAGGCCTGAGAAAGGCCAGGCCCAGATCTGACCGCATTCCTTCCACCACACACTCTGCGAGCCCAAACCAGTCGCAGGCAGCCTGCGCTCATGCAGGGTGGGGAGGCTTCTAGGTCCCGTGGGAACAAGCGGCCTGTGGGGACAGGAATAGGTGGAACTTGGCAGCTATGTTTTCAGACAACTACCACGCAGGTAGTTAGAGTAAAGCATATTCCTCCATGTACCTTTTCCGTGGCATCTCTTAAGTGCTTTGTGTTTATATACATTTCTAAGTTTTTCATTGTTTTGGCCCATCTTTCCTCCCTTAACTAGGCCAGGTGCCTAGGCACCGATTCTGGTTTTTTGTTTTGCAACTTTTTTGGTACGTGGATGAGTTACATAAACACCGAAAACCCCCACCACAGTAAAGGCTGCCCACAGTTTCAGTTTTGTAAACCCTGGTGTTGTGTTATTGGGAAGTCAGTTAAAAAGCAGTGTTTGATCAGTAGGTGGTAATTGTCATAAAACTATACCGAAACCGGTTTGGCTCAGTGGATAGAGCGTCGGCCTGCGGACTGGAGGGTCCCAGGTTCGATTCTGGTCAAGGGCATGTACCTGGGTTGCGGGCACATCCCCAGTGGGAGATGTGCAGGAGGCAGCTGGTCGATGTTTCTCTCTCATCGATGTTTCTAACTCTCTATCTCTCTCTCCCTTCCTCTCTGTAAAAAGTCAATAAAATATATTTTTTAAAAAAAACAAAACAAAACAAAAAAAAAAAACTAAAGATTGTTTAACTTCCACTGTGCACAGCTGAACTGAGAAGGTCTCAGGATCCCAAGGCAGTTGCTTAGAGACACACACACACACACACACACACACACACATACACATGCACGTGTCTATTAACAGTTTAATAGATTTAATGAATTTTAATTCAGTCTGAAAATGATGCTAAATAGCCTGAAAGAACACAGTAGCCAGACTCCAATCATGCTACAGCCGAATTCACATTGTTAGGGTGCATATTATTTTGTCAGTATCTATCTATATAAAAGCCTAAGCAATTGTTATGACCCGTTGACTGGTCGCTATGATGCGCACTGACCACCAGGGGGCAGATGCTTAATGCAAAAGCTGCCCTCTGGTGGTCAGTGCTCTCCCAACCTCCCGTGGCTGACCAACCTCCCACTGTCCCTCACCCCGGCTGGCCGGCCCCAATCAGCCCCAGTGGGGACTAAACGAGATGGCCCTGATGGCCCCAATCGCCGGCCAGGCCGAGGGACCCCACCCATGCACGAATTCGTGCACCAGGCCTCTAGTCTCTTATAAATGCCTTCATCTGCTTTCCTAACGCCATGGTTTCTGCTCTGAGATTTGGACCTGTGGTCAGTGGCTTCATGTTGGCAAGTGGCTTCATGTTCTTGGGTCTTAAAAGACTCTTCCCTCTCCTCCCCATCCCCAAAGAGGAAGCTCCTCTGGGAACTGACTTGCTTTAGGTGATAGCTTCACATCTCTTAAGTTTGTGTAGATTTAATGAATTACCAAAAAAAAAAAAAAAAAAAGGAGTAAACCAGGTTTAATTTAAGAAGAGTTTCTAGCCCTGGTCGGTTTGGCTCAGTGGATAGAGCGTCAGCCTGCGGACTCAAGGGTCCCAGGTTCAATTCTGGTCAAGGGCATGTACCTTGGTTGTGGGCACGTCCCCAATGGGGAATGTGCAGGAGGCAGCTGATCGATGTTTCTAACTCTCTATCCCTCTCCCTTTCTCTCTGTAAAAAATCAATAAAATATATTTTTTTTTAAAAAGAAGAGTTTCTAGGCCCAGCTGGCACGGTTCAGTGGTTGAACATCAACCTATGAACCAGGAGGTTACAGTTAGATTCCCAGTCAAGGCAGATGCCCAGGTTTCGGGCTTGATCCCCAGTGGGGGATGTGCAGGAGGCAGCCAATCAGTGATTCTTTCTCATCATTGATGTTTGTCTCTCTCTGTCCCTCTCCCTTCCTCTCTGAAAACAATAAAAAAAATATATGTATATAAATACAATTTTTTTAAAGAAGGAATTCTGGGACCATCTGGCCTGATGGAAGTGATGCCATGAATTGACAGATAGGTTAAGGTAAACTGTTAATAGAATGCTCACCACTGGGATACAATGCAGAGATGAAGGATTGGTGTCATTACCGTTTTATGATATAGGGATCTAGTTTATATAAAACATAAACCCTGCTCTACCCAGTTTGGCTCAGTGGATAGAGCATCAGCCTGCGGACTCAAGGATCCCAGGTTCGATTCCGGTCAAGGGCATGTACCTTGGTTGCGGGCACATCCCCAGTAGGGGGTGTGCAGGAGGCAGCTGATTGATGTTTCTAACTCTCTATCCCTCTCCCTTCCTCTCTGTAAAAAATCAATAAAATATATATTTTTTTAAAAAAAACCATAAACCCTGACCAGCCATCATGCTTGGGCTCAAAGCTGCAGAAGAGAAACCAGTAGCCGTTTCAGTAAATGGGATCCTCTTGCACTGTGGTTGTGAAATGTAAACATTTCCTAAAAGCCATGTGGAGTGTCTCGTTTTCCCAGTCATTAGCTTGTGGGTTTTGAGCTTCCTACCCAAGGACCAGTCACTCCAAATTTTCACGAAGGATGGTTGTTAAGGTGGCGTCATGCCTTGCGTAGGCTCAGCAGCCTTTATCCTTCAACAGTTCAACCAACATTTACATTGCTCTGCCCTTCCAGCGCATTCTGTGGGGCTTACAATGCCCTCCCACCCCCCACACAGACGCTCCAGGCACTCACAGGCTCTTAGAAGAGTTTGCAGCCCTTCCCAGTGTAACAGAGCAGGTTTGGTGAAAGGAGTAACCGCTGCAGCCGTGGACTGTGGTGTTAGGGGAGCGAAGAAGCGAGCATTAGTGAGTGTGGGCTGTGTGCTACTGCTTTATGTACATTCGCTCACTTGATAAGGAGGCTGACCCTGTCATGTAGCACTTGTTTTTTTAAAAATATATTTTATTGATATTTTTACAGAGAGGAAGGGAGAGGGATAGAGAGTTAGAAACATCGATGAGAGAGAAACATCGATCAGCTGCCTCCTGAACACTCCCTACTGGGGATGTGCCCGAAACCAAAGTATATGCCCTTGACTGGAATCGAACCTGCGACCCTTCAGTCCATAGGCCGACGCTCTATCCACTGAGCCAAACCGGTCAGGGCAGCACTTGTTTATGATGTATCACTTGCTTTCTTTTTATTCTACGTTATGGAAATAACATATGTTGAATTTCTGAACACCCTAAATTTGAAATCCCGTCCAGGTAAGCATGTCCTGGCTGATTTCTAAAGCTAATCTGATGCAGGATGTATTAATAAATGGGGGAGGGGGTAAATCATGGCATGGATGTAAGGTTTTAAAAAATCACATTTATGTTTAGTGTACAGAATTTGTCCGGAAAAATCTTAAATCGTTTTAAAGACTTTTGCTCAAAGGTTTTTGAGAGCATTATTCAAGGAATGTGGAGAAAATTGACCTCTCGTCTCCTTCTCTCTTAGATACATTCCGCCGCTGATCTGGGGGAAAAGTGGACACATCCAAACAGCTTTGTATGGGAAGATGGGCAGGGTGAGGTCGCCACACCCGTATGGGCACCGGAAGTTCATCACCATGTCCGATGGCGCCACTTCGACCTTCGACCTCTTCGAGCCCTTGGCCGAGCATTGTGTTGGAGGTGAGCGAGTGTAGGTCGTAGGATCGGGCCATCACTCGGAGAAGGAGCACTCGTCAGTGAGGGAGCACAGTGTGCACACACACTCCTGCTACCGCTCTTACCAGGCATCGCATCCAGGGCCTGGTAAGAAATCTGCTGAGGCCGAAACCGGTTTGGCTCAGTGGATAGAGCGTCGGCCTGCGGACTGAAAGGTCCCAGGTTCGATTCCAGTCAAGGGCATGTACCTGGGTTGTGGGCACATCCCCAGTAGGAGATGTGTAGGAGGCAGCTGATCGATGTTTCTCCCTCATCGATGTTTCTAACTCTCTATCCCTCTCCCTTCCTCTCTGTAAAAAAAATCAATAAAATATATTTAAAAAAAAAAAGAAATCTGCTGAGATACATCACGTGGGAGCACCTGGCAAGGCTTAGGTCCGCCTGGGGCCGGTCACCATGTAGTTTCTAATCCTCTTGTGAGAGACAGAAGCTTGGTGCAAAGGGATGAGGGAGAACTCGGAGCCCAGGCTCCCGAGGACCAGGCCTCTGGCTTGATGACAGCAGCAGAAGCCGAGCTGTCGTACGTGCTTTATATGTGCTGTCATCTCATTTAATCCTCAGCAGGTGGGAGCCTTATGGTCCCTACGTTACTGATGGCGGAGCTGAAGCTTAGAGACGCAGTGTAGGCTGGTTGTGTTGGTTGGAAAGCAGCAGATAGAGGCTCCCAGGTACCCCTTAGGTTTCCATGCACAAAAAGACACATTAAGGTCTATGTATCAGGCAGGGGCCTGGGATGCCTGTTTCTCACAGACTCCTCATTTCCATTGCTCTGTCCAGCTGCACAATGAATACTCATAAAATGCTTCACTGTGAGGGCTTGGAGGAAGTGGATTAGATGGCAGCCCCATCTGAATGCCATTCCGACCGGAAGAGAACATGTCTTTTGAGTTCTGTAGTGTGCAGAGGCACCCAGTTTTGTTTTATAAAAGCGCGAGCAATATTTATGGGTGGCCTGGCAGGCGTGGCTCAGTGGTTGAGCATCAACCTATGAACCAGGAGGTCACAGTTCAATTCCCGGTCAGGGCACATGCCCGGGTTGCGGGCTCGATCCCCAGTAGGGGGCGTGCAGGAGGCAGCCGATCCATGATTCTCATCATGGATGTTACTCTTTCTCCCTCTCCCTTCCTCTCTGAAAACAATAAAAATATACTTTTAAAAAATGTATGGGTGGATTAAACACACTATAACTCTCAGTTACTTAAAGTAAAAGAACTGCTGAGTAGCTAGCGACGAAGGGTTACTTTATGTTCCCTCTGTCTGGAAGGCTCGTCGCCAGACTTGCACGTGGCTGCCTCCTTTTGTCATTCAGGTCTCAGCTCCGATGCCCCCTCCTCCGAGGCACGGTCCCTGCCTCCCCTAATGAGTGTTTCCTTCCCAGGAAATCCCTCATGCCTTCCCGCGTCAGTGCTGGAGGGTACCTGCCGCTCTCTAAGCTTATTTGTGTGGTTGTTTATTATCTGTCTGCCGGAACGTAAGACGCCCCAGAGTCCAGACAGCAGATTCCCAATAAACAGTCCCAGAAGGAATGAATAAATGATAGGTTAGGAGTTCACCTTGTGTTTATAATCTCCCAGCTGATCTTTCAAATATTTATGTCTCTGCCATGCCCAGTGACATATTTTTTCTCTTGTTTCTAATACTCCTACTTCTACCAAGAAAGCACCAAATGTAATTTAACCAGCCTGCTCCTTCCCCCTGGACGGAGGTGGAAAGTGGAAAAGGGAAACACTTAGATTCTTTGCTTTACTCATTCATGTCCTTCTATCACCCCTGTCCCCACAAGGGGTGGATGGTGGTGGGTCTGGGGAAGAGAGAATTCCCATCCAAGAAATGCTCTAAGAAAAACAGCCCATTTTTCCTTTTATGATTTGTTTCTGATTTTTATCTACAAAAGGAATAAATACTCATTTTAGAAAGTTTAGATAATACAGAAACTTTTTTTTTTGAGAGAGAGATTGGAAGGGAAGGGGAGCAGACAAAGAGAGAAAACATCAATGTGAGAGAGGCACATCAATTGGTTGGCTCCCACACGTGCCCCGACTAGAGCCAGGGATCAAGCCTGTAACCGAGGTATGTGCCCTTGACTGGGAATCGAACCCGTGACCCTCAGTCCAAGGGCTGATGCTGTTAATCACTGAGCAAAACCGACTAGAGCAATACAGACACATTTTTGAAAGAGAGCACGAATCACCTATAATCCCACCACCCAGCATACCATTGTTAACATTTTTTTATTTATTCCCATTCTGTACATTGTTTTTCCAAAATTTGAATTAGTAGACATTATAAGTATTTTCTCTTGTCACTAGAAGTCTACACTGTACATTCATTGTTTGGCAAATGTACAAGTGTATTTTAGGATGAATACCTGCAAGAAAAGCTGTTGGATCAAAGAGGTCTGTGCAAACCATTCGATCATTTGTTCATTCATACAGAATTTCGTACAGAAATTAAGAGTAATGTTCAGCCCTAACTGGTTTGGCTCAGTGGATAGAGCGTTGGCTTGCGGACTGAAAGGTCCCAGGTTCGATTCCAGTCAAGGGCACATGCCCGGGCTGCAGGCTTGATCCCCAGTGGGGGACGTGCAGGAGGCAGCCAATCAATGATTCTCCCTCTCATCATTGATGCTTCTATCTCTCTCTCCCTCTCCCTTCCTCTCTGAAATCAATAAAAATACATATTTTTTTAAAAAAGTAATGTTCAGAAACTTGTTTAGCAACTTGGCAGAATAGTCTTATATCTGTTGAGTCTAATAATAAAAAATTGAGATTTATATGTGGAGTTTTTCTCTCACTTCATTTTTCTAGTAAACAATTTTTATTGTATATTTCAAAAGTATTAGCTTGTGGGTTTTGAGCTTCCTACCCAAGGACCAGTCACTCCATGTTTTCACGAAGGACGGTTGTTAAGGTGGCGTCATGCCTTGCGTAGGCTCACCAGCCTTTATCCTTCAACAGTTCAACCAACATTTACATTGCTCTGCCCTTGCAGCGCATTCTGTGGGGCTTACAATGCCCTCCCACCCCCGACACAGACGCCCCAGGCACTCACAGGCTCTTAGAAGAGTTTGCAGCCCTTCCCAGTGTAACAGAGCAGGTTTGGTGAAAGGAGTAACCACTGCAGCTGTGGACTGTGGTGTTAGGGGAGCGAAGAAGTGAGCATTAGTGAGTGTGGGCTGTGTGCTACTGCTTTATGTACATTTGCTCATTTGATAAGGAGGCTGACCCTGTCACGTAGCACTTGTTTTTTAAAAAATATATTTTATTGATATTTTTACAGAGAGGAAGGGAGAAGGATGGAGAGTTAGAAACATCGATGAGAGAGAAACATCGACCAGCTGCCTCCTGCACACTCCCTACTGGGGATGTGCCCGCAACCAAAGTACATGCCCTTGACTGGAATCGAACCTGCGACCCTTCAGTCCGTAGGCCGACGCTCTATCCACTGAGCCAAACCGGGTCAGGGCAGCACTTGTTTATAATGTATCCCTTGCTTTCTTTTTATTCTACGTTATGGAAATAACATACGTTGAATTACTGAACACCCTAAATTTGAAATCCCGTCCAGGTAAGCATGTCCTGGCTGAATTCTAAAGCTAATCTGATGCAGGATG
>NW_005871868.1:172953-185321 GCF_000147115.1 Myotis lucifugus
GGGGGGGGGTGTGCAGGAGCCAGCTGATCGATGTTTCTCTCTCATCGATGTTTCTGACTCTCTATCCCTCTCCCTTCCTCTCTGTAAAAAAATCAATAAAATATATTTTTTTTAAAAAAGAGAGAGAGACGGTGGGACACACAGACGGGCCCTGAACCACCCCATCTCACAGGGGCAGAAACTGAAGGTGGGGGAAGGGAGTCGGCTTTTGTTTCTGCACCTAATGTCATGATTAATTTTTTAAAATACATTTTTATTGATTTCAGAGAGGAAGCGAGAGGGAGAGAGAAACATCAATGATGAGAGAGAATCATTGATCAGCTGCCTCCTGCACGCCCCCCAGGCATGTGCCCTTGACTGAAATCAAACCTGGGACCCTTCAGTCCACAGGCCAACGCCCTGTCCACTGAACCAAACCAGCTAGGGTCTAATCTCTCTTTTTTAAAAAAATATATTTTATTGATTTTTTACAGAGAGGAAGGGAGAGGGATAGAGAGTTAGAAACATCCATGAGAGAGAAACATCGATCAGCTGCCTCCTGCACACCCCCTACTAGGGATGTGCCCGAAACCAAGGTACATGCCCTTGACCAGAATCGAACCTGGGACCCTTCAGTCCACAGGCCAACGCCCTATCCACTGAGCCAAACCAGCAAGGTCCTAATCTCTTCTTAAAAAGACATCAGTCATATTGGGTTAGGGCCTACCTAACAACCCCATTTTAACGTCATCATCTTAAAGGCCCTTTCTCCAAGTGCAGTCGCATTCCAAGGCCTTGGTGTGCTCTCACGCCCCATGATTCAGATGCCCCTCTTACCCAGCTCACGTTGTAGACACACCCCTGTGCCAGGCCCATTCTGTGCAGGACACAGCGATGACTCAAAGTCTCCAGCCACACGGAACAGCCGTCTCCAGGTCCCTCCATCGGAACCTACTTAGTCATGTTAGTGACATTTGAAATAGTGGCTTTCGGGCAGCCTTAACTCTGCCTTTGTTTGGGGGGGAGCTTGAGGAAAAAGGACTTTCCTGTTCCCAGCTGGTTGCCTCTCCAAGGTGGCCCTGTCGCCCTCATCTCGCTCAGGCCAGGTTAGTGTCTCATATTTCATCGTGGCTTTAAGAAGCTGCAGCAAGATTAGAGCCCTAAATCTTGTTACTGGTGCTAATCCCGTAGGGATTAGATACCTAGAACCTCATTAAAATCCTCCTGGTATTCAAAACCAGATTGCCAAGGCTCTTAGTGAACCGGCCCAGGGAGGGGCCCGCAGACACTGAGGCTTTGGTAAGTGACATCAGGCGGAGACCCCGGGGAGGACGCAGCCCCTACGAGAAGGCTGGTCCTGGGGTTGGGCAGACACACGTCCTCGCCTGTCCTGGCCGGGGAGAGCGGCAGCTCTTCACCAAACACCAGCAGCTTGTCCGGCATCAGGCAGGGCTGGCCCTTGATCCAGATCAGACCGTTTGCATTTAATTACACCGAGCCTCCCAACGTGCCAACCCAATTAGCCGTAATTGCTCCTCAGCGGTGTGGCAAACCCGGGGTTTGTACCTGCCCCAGTGACATCCCAGCATCTGCTCGAGGTCTCAAATAATTAGTCTCAAACCCGAGTAAAGGAAGATGGGTCTAAAAGGAATCAGGTGGTGAGAAAGCAAGACTTTTATTTTAAAATGTATTTAAAAATAATCTTGTTACTTATTTTTAATAGCCAGTGCAAAAGTCCGAATACAGGAGGGCCTTGACTTACGAGGTTTTTTTTTTTTTGGTTTTTTTTTTTAAATATTTTATTGATTTTTTACAGAGAGGAAGGGAGAGAGATAGAGAGTTAGAAACATCGATCAGCTGCCTCCTGCACAACCCCCACTGGGGACATGCCCGCAACCCAGGTACATGCCCCCGACCGGAACCGAACCCGGGACCCCTCAGTCCGCAGGCGGACGCTCTATCCACTGAGCCAAACCGGTTTCGGCGACTTACGAGTTTAATTCGTTCCGTGACCGAGCTCGTAACTCAAATTACTCGTATGTCAAATCAAAAAGTGAACGAGTGAGACACGTAATGCTGGGCTGATGTTGTGGCGTTCACTGTGACGTTCGCTACGCCAACTAGCGGTGGGGTATCTGAAGCTGGCTCGTAACCTGAATTTTAGCTCGCAACTCAAAGCAAAAAATCGGCCGAGAGACGGCTCGTATCTCGAAAAACTCGTTAGTCGGGACACTCGTAAGTCAAGGCCCCACTGTACCATGAGTAAAACTATGTCCCGTCCCACTCCAGTCCCCCCCGCCTCCTCCCCAGAAAATTAATGTCTGCTATAGTTGTTCAGCGATCATTCAACCAGACACGTGTGCACATATAATCCCTTTAGAGCCCGAGTACACACGTGCGATGGTGCCAGGCCTCCTCTGCCCTTGTTTTTGCCCCTCAGTAAGGTGGCACGGAGTCATTCCACGTCAGCAGGTCAGACTCCGTGTTGTTCTTTTTCACAGCAATTTAGTCCTCTGTGGACGGAAATGTAGGTTGTTTCCAATCCTTTGCTGCTACAAACAGGGCTGCAGTGGACATCCCTGCTCTCATATCTTTGCACGCGCGTGTGCATCTGTACTGTACGTACATCTGCAGAGTAAAGTCCCCAAAGGTGTAATTGCTGGACCAACGATCTGTACTTTTCAAAACAGGCACAAAATCCAAACTCTCTGTACGCTGGTCTGTCGTGCACATGTTTCTTGCCACAGCCCCTAACGTTCCCTGTGAGGTTTTATTTTAGGCTGAGTCAGGGGTCGGGCCTTAGAAGGGTCCTATGCATCCCTTCACCCATGTCTGGCCACCAACCTGCTCCTCTAAACAGAGCTGCTGAGACCTAACATGGCTTCACCCGCTTCCCAGGGGGCCCCCTTGAGATCATTCCTCCTGGGCAAACTAGGCCCTCACACCTCTCTGTCCATAGGTCTCCTGTGTGTGTGTCTGAATGGGCCACCTCCCTGGGCCCCCTGTCCTTACGTCACCAGGAGCACTTGATCCTAATCCCACAGAGCATCGGGCCATCCCTCTGGACTGAAGCTTGTCTTTCCTTCCCTCTCCCCAAGAAGATCCCGTTAATAACAGCCACCTGGTACTTTTCTTAACCCCACGAATCACTGTACAGATGGGTACAGCACCCCGTCCTGTTTGTAGCCTAAGAAGCTGATCCCAAAGGGTTTGCTCTTGCGGTTGCTTCATCTGTGGGCGAACACGTGTGCTCCTGCACTCTCTGAACCTCTCTTGATTTCCATGCGCGTCCACACAGCCTTCTCACAACCCGCCTTTGAAGGAGCATTACACGTGTGTGAACCTGGTACCTTCCTTCACGGGCACTACTAACGCCATGCTTCCTCTTATCCTGGGGAGTCTGGGAACTTCTCTCCAGGGGCCAAAGAGACCTGTCTGTCTGAGTCTCTCTCTACACACACACACACACACACACACACACACTTCTCTCTGTTAATATCTTGGCATCCGTTTAGTAACCCCTACCCCTGTGTCACATTTTCTCCAGTCTCTCTTTTTTGTTTTGTTTTTTTAAATATATGTTATTGATTTTTTACAGAGAGGAAGGGAGAGGGACAGAGAGTTAGAAACATCGATGAGAGAGAAACATCGATCAGTTGCCTCCTGCACATCCCCCACCGGGGATGTGCCCGCAACCCAGGTACATGCCCTTGACCGGAATCGAACCTGGGACCCTTCAGTCCGCAGGCCGACACTCTATCCACTGAGCCAAACCGGTTTCGGCTTCTCCAGTCTCTCTTGTCGCACCCGATATGACGCCGTGTCCTCACCTTTCTGCCCACAGGCTGCACCTGGGAGTTCGGAGCCATGGTCAACTACATCAAGAAGACATACCCCCTGACCCAGCTGGTCGTCGTGGGCTTCAGCCTGGGCGGTAACATCGTGTGCAAATACCTGGGGGAGACACAGGCGAACCAAGACAAGGTCCTGTGCTGCGTCAGCGTGTGCCAGGGGTACAGCGCGCTGAGGTGAGCCACCCCACCCCGCGCCCCCACTCCTGTCTCCCGTGGGGCCCTTCCGTTAGCACGTGTTTGCTGAGATGCCCCAGTGCACCTGACGCTGCTTCGCAAAGCCCCCGGGAGGTGCTGTGGCGGACGGAGCGGAGGTTTCTGGGTCGTTGCTTGCGCGTCATGCACACGAGTGGCCCTATCCGACCCTTCAGCCTGGGAGGTGCGGCTGTATTAGGACCAGATCTGTAGCTGGACTTCTGTGGAAAGCCTTCCTCTGTTTGTGCTACAGGAATTTTGCACGACAGGGGGTTAGGAAAGGGCACAGGAGACGGGCTAACCAGCGTCCGACGGCGGGGCCTTTCAACCCCAGATCCCTCCTGTCCACGGAAGAGTCGGGTCTCGGGTGGCGTCTGGAAGGGATCTGTGGCAGTCATTTCAGCTGCGCCTCCCCCTCAAGCATTCCTCTCAGGTGTCCTAGGCAGCAGCACAGAGGGGGTGACCTGCTGGGGAAAGAGTTGTCTCGCCCCTCGCTCTCCTGGCAGCAGAGCCCGGCAGGATGAGCCTGGGAGGGGTTAGTGTCTGCTCAGAGTCCCCCCCCAACCCCAGATCGGTGGCGTCCCAGATCTCTCTCGAGTCACACACTCACACTCACACACACACACACAAACACGCAAACACACACACTCACACACACACACCTCCAAACTCTTCAAATGCATGCATATTGTTTCCTGCACTCACTCTTCATTATAACGTCTCCTGTGTTACTGATGGGTAAGACGGATTAGAAGGTGAGTCAGCCACTGCTCACGATCATCGTTATTCACTGTAAGATAAGCGTCGGTTCAGATCAGGGGTCACAAAGGCCAGTCTGGTGAACGGTGACAATCGCACTCCATGGAGACTGACTTGGGAGATTGTGTTAGAGGTAAATTCCCCCTGGAGATTCTGACTCATGAATCTGGAGCCTGTGGCCAGGAATCCGCATGTGGACACATTTCACGGCGACTCCTGATATTTAGCCACGTGTAGCAGTCACTGGGCTGGGACCTCCGTGGTCTCTCCAGCTCTAGTTGGCAGGACTAGGTGAGCCCCCTCTTCCTCCTGTTGGGGACCCTCCTCTCTGTCCCCTCTACTCTCTGGAGGGCCAGCTGAAAGGACCTGTGCCTTGGTCTTGGCTTGACTAGAAAGAACCAACTCCAAGTTCACAGCCATCTTGTAACCAGAGTAACCAAAGTTCCTACTGCCCAGTCCCTGGGACAGCAGAGAGGCGAGCAGAGGCCTGCCCAGGGTTTAGGGGAGCAGGGCCTGGCCCGAGAGCTTCGGCTGCTCTCCCCGCCACGTGGTCCAGTTTTCGGCAAGCCTTCAGTCATCTGGAAAATCCTGAACCGGGCGCTGTGAAATCACTGTGAACACCGGCTTTGTGTTCAGAGAGCAGTGGATTTGATACGTAGGGATGTGGAACGTTTCTTTTCCTGCCTTTTTCAATGAACAAAATCACCTCGACAGCCTTTTTTCATTTTGCGGCAGTAGCGCCACCTGCTGTTGGCAAGAGCACCCGATCAGCACATTGGGCAACCGAAGGTGTTGGAACTGAGGCCAAGAAGGTTTAAGAAACTGAGACCCTAACTCAGGGGTCCTCAAACTTTTTAAACAGGGGGCCAGTTCACTGTCCCTCAGACCGTTGGAGGGCCGGACTATAGTTTAAAAAAAAACTATGAACAAATTCCTATGCACACTGCACATATCTTATTTTGAAGTAAAAAAACAAAACGGGAACAAATACAATAATTGTATTTGCATGTGGCCCACGGGCCGTAGTTTGAGGACCCCTGCCCTAACTGATGGCTACCAGAGGAGGGTGGGGGATGAGCAAAAACGGCGAAGGGAATCAGAAGTACAAACGTGCAATTATAAAACATAATTATGAGGATGTAGGTGCAGCAAAGGAAATATAGTCAGCATTGTCATAATAACTTGTAGGGTGACAGACTTATTGCAGCATCACACAGCAAGGTATATAAATGTCAAGTAACTGCTGTACACCTGAAACTCGTATAATGTATATCAACTATACTTTAATTTTTTAAAAATATATTTTTTTATTGATTTCAGAGAGGAAGGGAGAGGGAGAGAGAAAGAGAGAAACATCAATGATGAGAGAGAATCATGGATTGACTGCCTCCTGCACACCCCACACTGGGGATCGAGCCTGCAACCTGGGCATGTGCCCTGACTGGGAATCAAAACATGACCTCCAGGTTCATAGGTCGACGCTCAACCACTGAGCCACACCAGCCGGGCAACTATCCTTTAATTTCTTACAAAAAGATGTTTTTAAAAAAGAAGCTAGGGGCCCTAACCGGTTTGGCTCAGTGGATAGAGCGTTGGCCTGCCGACTGAAGGGTCCCAGGTTCGATTCCGGTCAGGGGCATGTACCTTGGTTTCGGGCACATCCCCAGTAGGGAGTGTGCAGGAGGCAGCTGATCGATGTTTCTCTCTCATCGATGTTTCTAACTCTCTATTCCTCTCCCTTCCTCTCTGTAAAAAGTCAATAAAATATATTTTTTTTAAAAAGAAGCTAGGGAACAAAAAAAAAAATGTGAGATGCTACAGAGATCTCCACACTTAGAATAGCTGTTGTCACACAACTTCTCGCAATGAGCGGAGAAAGCGACAACTGTATCCTAAGGTCCCAGGGCCCTGCACTCGGGGTCGGGGGACAGGTCAGGGAGACACCAGGGTCCCGTGTGCTGGTGCTGCCCGGAGCTCAGCTCCCCTCAGCGTTAGCATGAGACCTCCTCACTGAAGGACAGAGCCTTACCTTAAACCAGTGTAACCTTTTTCCCCACCCTGGCCTGAGGGCAGTGAGCCTTCTCGGCCCTGGGATGGTGGCAGCCATGCTTCCCTCCTGCCAGGAAGGAGCAGGGAAAGTTCGCCTGCCTCTCGGGCCACACGGGATGTCTTGCTTCTGGCAAATCCTTCCTGACTGAGTCTATAGCCCTGCTTGTCAGCCATCCATCCCCTCCCTCAGGCTTCGCATCCCAGGAGCACCTCCCTTCTAGCTAGAGCCCTTCCAAGGCTCCAAAGCCAGCACTGCTTGCTGTACTGGCAAAGTCTAGCTGCTGCCACCAGACAGGCTCACGTTGAGCTGTGCTGAGCTGGCGAGGAAGGGACACGGATGCCCTAAGCTGCTGGTATCTAGTGGATGCTACACGTTCCCTCGGCATGAGTGGCGGCCCACTAGCCCTGGAAATGTGTGTGGTCAGACTCCGTCTAACTCTCTGCTTTAATTCTTTTTTTAAAATATATTTTTACTAGAGGCCCAGTGCACGGATTCGTGCACCAGTGGGGTCCCTCAGCCTGGCCTGCGGGGATCAGGCTGAAACCAGCTCTCCAACTTCCCCTGAGGGGTCCTGGATTGTGAGAGGGCGATTCTCAGGTGATGCACCCCAGAATCGGGCTTCCTCCTCTCTGGTTCCGGGTGCATCACCCGAGAACTGCAGCTGCCAAATCACTGTAGCTTGGCAGCTCCTGCGTTGAGCGTCTGTCCCCGGGTGGTCAGTGTACATCATAGCTACCGGTCTGACAGTCACTTAGGCTTTTATATATGTAGGTTGATTTCAGAGAGGAAGGGAGAGATAGAAACATCCATGATGAGAGAGAATCATTGATCAGCTGCCTCCTGCATGCCCCCTATTGGGGATCAAGCCCACAACCTGGACATGTGCCCTTGACCGGAATCGAATTCAGGACTCTTCAGTCCGCAGGCCGACGCTCTATCCACTGAGCCACACCGGCTAGGGCAGCAGTCGCCAACCGGTGGTCCGAGGACCACTAGTGGTCTGTGAGGTCCGAAAAGTTGGCGACCGCTGGGCTAGGGCACTCTCCAGTTTAATTCATCATTTGAACTTCATTATGACTATCGAGGCCAGGACAGACTCATTTCTAACACACTAATCCTAGTCTATAGAATCCAGTCTACAGACTCCCCTCCACCATTAACAGAAGCAATGAAGACACCACTGGGGTCCCCCGGGCGGCCTCTGTCAGCCTGTGATGGGACCAGCTATAGAGCAATCGGGTGTGAAAATGGATTCTCTAGCTCAGTGGTCGGCAAACTGCGGCTCTCTGCAGGCCCTTGTCAGGGGCAAGAGCCCCCCAGCCTGCTGCCTCCCCGCACCCCATTTCCTCTCCAGGACGCACCCCATCACCCTCTTGTGGTTCTTTCAGGGCCCAGGAGGCCTTCATGCAATGGGACCAGTGCCGCCGCTTTTACAACTTCCTCATGGCCGACAACATGAAAGAAGGTCATCCTTCTGCACAGGTGCGGCACCTTCCTCGGGGGGACAGTCTTTCCTCGGCTCATTTGGGCGGGGCCAAAGGCCGGACTCTGGCTTCTCCAGGGAACATGAAGGGGCGGGGGAGATGCAGGTCCCTGCTGGCTGCTGTCATCATTCCCAGTGAATCCAGGGCGTCCCGGGGCAGCTGGTCAGTGTTCAGGAACCTCTCCCCGTAGGAGGCTTTGTGGTTGGGGGTCTTGGGCGTCTGACCGAGCAGCAGTGTGACAGGAGCCCAGCGCCTGGTGCCACCTGTGGGGGTCAGGTCTCTGTGCTCCCGGCCTCTCCTGCTCAAAAGCCTTGGGGCGAGGTTTTGGGTTGGGGGGGGGGGGGTAGCCCTGGCCAATGCTCAGAGCAGGCCCGGCGTGCGGGAGCTCTGAGTAATATGAGTGTGACTCACTGTTAAGATGATCATCAATATCTTCTGAGTCCCAGAGTCTGGCACGTAATGGGCTCTCAACAATACATTTTTAGGGTGTTTTTAGCACCATCCAAGAAAAGGCAATTTGACTGAACGACCAGTTATTTACTCTCTTTTTTTTCCAAGGACCAGCACTGTGGTGCTTGCCGTCCTGGCCACACACCCAGATGGGGCCCCTGTGGGTGGGTTCACGTGGCGCCGACCTTGACCCTTCTTGTCATCCTGAACAGAAATGATTACTCTCCTGAGTACATATTAGCTTTGCAGCTCACACGTTGGAGAGCCTTAACCAGTTAACTGCCACATGTCCAAAACAGAAACCATCCCCACACGCCGCGATATTTTGAATTTAATTTAAAAAACCAATTTGCAATGAATATTATAAAAATACATATATTCCTCCCAATTCGGGTGTTCTTGAATATTTTCAGCTGAAAATTCTCCTGAAAAATGATTTTAAAGTTGGTCAGGGCTGCCACTCAGGGAAAATTTTTTTTTTTATAGACGCACATGGCATGTGGAGAAGGTCCACTGCTTGCGTCTACAGATGCTGATGGCGTACACGGGGCTAATTTGGCCGCATGTTAAGTGGGTTAACTACTGTCTGCCTTGGTAAGCACAGAAACAACTCGTAAAAGGAGAGGGGCTCTGGCAGGGGGGCACCGTCACCGCCCATGTAAACACGAGGCCCCGCTGTTTGGTCCACTGCCCACCACTCACGTGTGACTGCCCGCCCGGGACCTCCTCCCCGGCCAGGAAGGCCTGGTCATAGTCTTCCGGGCTCAGCACCGATCTGGAGTTTGTCTAGCGGCCCCTAAGAAGGAAAATGAGGTCTTGACACCCATCTTCCAGCAGTTATTCCCAAGTCAACAGCGCCAGCTCCTCCTCAGAGAATTCTGAGGGCTGGAGGCAGCTGTTCTAACTCCCCCAGATGCGCGCTGTCCCTGCCCCCTGCCTGCCTCCGGGCCAGGAAGCGGCTCGGCCGTGGTTCTTGTCCGCTGTAGCATTTTTTAAATTAAAAATGGTTTCCAGCTGCGCTGTGGAGCCCTGGCGATGAGATGGGAGGTGTTTCCAGTGTGCGTGGGATTTGCTTGGTTTCTCACCCGCGTGTCCTTCTCTGTCTGCCTTTGTGTCTCCCTCTAGACAAGCTCTGTTTGGGGACCATGTGAAGAAGCCCCAGACCCTGGAGGACTCGGACCTGAGCCGCCTCTACATGGCCACGTCCCTGATGCAGATCGACGACAACGTGATGAGGTGGGTCCTCGCGCGCTCCAGACTGGGCCAGGCGGGAGGCCGAAGGCGGGGCTGTCCAGCAGTGGGGGGTGGGGGACGGGGGTTCTCTGCCCTCTTTAGTGCTTGGGGCTTTTTTTTCACCCCTGAATACATGTCTAGTGTTTAAATCAACAGAAGACGGGGGGGGGGGGGAGACAAAAACAAACAAAAACCCCCGCAGATTTCACAGAAAATGAAAATTGTAGTTTATCTTGGAAAGTAGGAAGAGGATGCCCCCTCCTTCTGCATCCCTGCTGGAACTGGGGCTGGAACTGGGCTGGAACCGGGGCTGGAACTGGGCTGGAGCTGGGGCCTGGGGTCACACCCCAGCTGCCCGCAGTGCTCACCCCGCCCGTGTGCTCCACGCCGGGCTGGGCTCAGGCGTCACACACCTCCATCTGCAGGGGAGGGAACGGAAAAGGAAGTATTTCTTGTCCCTGCCTATGTCTCTATCAGAAGTAAAATAATAGACCAAGAGGGCTGTGTGTTGCAGGAAAAATGACAGAGCCTCTTTCTTTGGGGCGTGGACACTCCTCCGAGTGTAATACACAAACCCGTCCTCCTCACCCGTCTCCCTCTCCCTGCCCGGCCCCTCCAGGCCCCGAGGTCGGCACCCTGACAGTGTCCTCCTTCCTGGTACCAATAGTTTCCAGTTCGTCTTAACTGGAAAAGGTCAAGTTGGTTTCTGACCTCGTCGTTCTCTCATTTTTTTAAGCCCCTCTTTTTATTTAATGATCATTTGACACCTTTAGGCCTGGTCCAGAGCAAGCTTAGGTTCATTCAATAGATAGGCACGCTGTGGCCGGTGTGGCCAAGTGGATAGAGCGTCAGCCTGTGGACTGAAGGGTCCCAGGTTCGACTGTGATCAAGGGCATGTCTTGGTTGCAGGTTCCCCGGCCCTGGTCAGGGCACATGCAGGAGGCAACCAATCGATGTGTCTCTCTCGCATCGATGTTTCTATCTGTCTCTCCCTCTCCCTTCCACTCTCTGTAAAAATCAATGGGAAAATATCCTTGGGTGAGGATTGACAAAAAAAAAAAAAAGGGGGGGAGATAAAAATAAAGACTTAAAAAAAAAAAGGATAGGCAGGTACGGGATCTGCACCTGCCTTTCTTATGGGACCTTAGTCACCTTCTTACACCAAGTAACCTTGAAAGAGGCCTGTTGAGAAACGAGGAAATTGCTGGTGTGTTAGAAGGCGAGAATGAATTCTACCCTCCCTCACTTCAGACGGGTGTGTCTAATGAGAAAAACAAGCAAACCCCAGCTTATTTCAGTCCCCCGTTCATCTTCTGAGTTTTGTGAAGCCCGAGAGAGAATGTTCGTCCGCTCTCCCTAAAGCGCCTCCGCCCTGACAGCGCTGGGCAGTGGCAGTTCGGCCGATGTTCCCATGGGCAGCCTCCTCCTAAGCCCGGCACGAGTGACCCTGAGGCTGGGAGGGCTTCCGGCCCCTGAGACCCCAGGGACTGGTTTCGGGAAGACAAGTCCTGGAGGAGGGCCCGGCGCCTCCCCTCCCTGGGGAGGGTCCTGATAGACCAGCCCAGGAGAAAGTTCTAGCAAATGCCTTTGAGTTTCAGTTTCTTAGTGTCTAGTGACATCGGGCTTTACACTGCCTCGGACGATGTGACATCTGCCAATAATCACTATCGGTAACGCTTATTGAGTAGTTTCTCTGGGCCGGTAGCGGTGCTGGTACACACTTTAATCTCAGAAATCTCGCAGCGCCGTGAAGGCAGGCCCTGTGCTCAGCTCCATTTACAGAGGAGAAGCCAGAGCGGTTAAACCCTTTGCCTGAGGTCACACAGCCATGCCAGAGCCAGGGCTCTGAACCCGAACTCTGGTGCCACGTATTTCCACTGTGTGTCTGGCCAGTTCGTGCAGGAACCGGAGCCGGAGTCCAGTCCGCTCCGCATTCCCGTCTGATAACACGTGTTGTTTTGTCCTTTTCCTCCGTGTGTGCCGCAGGAAGTTCCATGGCTACAACTCCCTGAAGGAGTATTACGAGGAGGAGAGCTGCATGCGGTACCTGCACAGGGTGAGTGGCCGCAGCGACATTCCTGCCCCTCATCCCGCCCCCGCCCGGGGCAGCTCCCTCCTGACCGTCCCTGTTGGCAGCTCGGCCGGAGTCTGGCTCAGACTGTCCAGCCGTTAACTTGGGTTAATTATTGAACTGAACCCCGTCCCCCTGCGACCCTGTCCCTCTGCTCCCCTGCCCCTCTGTGACCCTGTCCCTCTGCGACCCCGTCCCTCTGCGGCCCTGTCCCTCTGTGACCCCGTCCCTCTGCGGCCCTGTCCCTCTGCGGCTCTGTCCCTCTGTGACCCGTCCTTCTGCGACCCCGTCCCTCT
>NW_005871868.1:186444-203815 GCF_000147115.1 Myotis lucifugus
CGGTTTGCCGACACTGGGCTGCTGGGGTTCCAATCCCAGCGGGTCCAGGGGTCCCCGAAGGTGTGGACGGAGTCGGCGAAGAAGGAATGACACGAAGACAGCCTTCAGTTGATCAGCAGCCTAGTCAGGACCTCTAGCCAGGATCTCCAGCCAAAGTTCTGGTCGGAGTTCTGGTTAGGAACTGATCAGGATCTGATGTTTATTGTCTTGTTACATCCATATTTATACCAGCCGATTTTAATCCTGTCAATTTCTATTACAAAGGTTAGGGCGTTTCTTATCTCCATTCCAGGGAGTAAAGATTATGTAGCTTAACTACCCGCCTGGCACTTAATTAAGGGGTTGTATCCCCTCCCTAACCTCAGGGAAAGATCCCCACCTGGGGAAACAACCTTTCTCGGAGAGGTGACCTTGGTTAAAACACATGGCGCTAAAGAGAGCAAACATATTAAGAACAATATGCTATATATGCCAGGTCCCTTGAAACATATGCTGTGCAGATGTTTCTTTCCTGCAGCGACTGTGTCAAGCAGCAAGGATGGACCGGCTCCCGGCACTGGGCTAGGGGAACCCCCACATGTTTTTTGCCTGAACCACCACCACCAACCAGTCTCTCTCGTTCTGGGTTTGCACAATTGCTCTTTTGGCTCCAATGTGGGACTCCATTGACCCAGACTATGAGCACGTGTCGGTGTGGCCCCCTCCCAGCTGAAGCAGGGACTTGTGGCTGCAGTTCGGCCACGTGTCATGTCGGCCACCCCTCCTAGCTCAGCCTCAGCACCCAGGCTTCTGGTGTCGTCATCTGCACATTACAGCACCGTGGAGCCCCCCAGAGCCAAGGCCAGAGACCCCAGCTTAGCACACGCAGGCGTGCACTCCCGGCATGGCGGTCCAGGGGTGTCCGAGGGCCGGAGTCACAGCAGCAGCTGGCCGCCCGGGGGACCAGGGTGTCCCTCACCCACCTGTTCAGCACACTGAGCAGTGGCCACCTTCCCTCTTCTTCAGGGCCAGGTCGGGGCGTGAACTTGAACCTTGGATCAGTGGGGTCCACAAAAGGGAAGCGATCACTTCATTCTTTTTCTTTTCTTGGTTCAGATCTACGTGCCCCTCATGCTGGTTAACGCAGCCGATGACCCGCTGGTACATGAAAGTCTCCTCAGCATTCCAAAGTCTCTCTCAGGTAAGTGTCTTCCTGCTGCTCCCTCAGGCGCTCGGCAAACCGCCGGTCCTTCTGTCCCCTTCGCGTGCTGTCCCTCCCGGCGGGGCTGTTGGTCAGACCCGACAGTGCCGGGCTGTGCGGGGGCCTGGGCAGAGCCTCCCTGTGTCCGTCCCGTGCAGGAGGCAGGCCCCTCCCTTACATCAGAGGCAAGAGCGGAGTCCTTGCTGCTCTGCAGTTGTCGGCTCAGGGTTATGGCTCCATTAAGTCTGAGGAAAGAGATTTTTTTTTTAAAATATATTTTATTGATTTTTCACAGAGAGGAAGGGAGAGGGATAGAGAGTTAGAAACATCAATGAGAGAGGAACATCGATCAGCTGCCTCCTGCACACCCCCTACTGGGGATGTGCCTGCAACCAAGGTACATGCCCTTGACCGGAATCGAACCTGGGACCCCTCAGTCCGCAGGCCGACGCTCTATCCACTGAGCCAAACCGGTTAGGGTGGAAAGAGATATTTACTCTTCAGACTTGACCTGAAAAGCAAAAAATAAATAAAAATCCCCTCGTGACAGCCAGCCTCTCCATCTGCTTTGAGGATAAAAATATAAGCAACTGAGAAAGCAGCTGTGGCCGTGGGAGTGTTCCCCAGGGCAGGAAGGAGCTGGAGGAGAGCTAGGCGGGGCCGCAGGAGGAAATCTGGGACTCCTAGGGCCTCATTTCCCTGCACGTCCCCTGTAAGTGTCACATGTCACCCGGAGGAGGGGGGATACCTCTGGTTCTCTCGTGACCCCAAGCGAGGAGGGTAGATACCGCAGCAGACGGGGACCCACGCCCGCCTCCAGAGAGCTCCGGGCACCACGCAGAGTGCATGCCGCGCGTGGGCTGGGGTAAAGTCTCTCCCCTGCCACCCGCCTTCCCCTCCAAACCTCGGGCCCCTGCACAGAAGCCGCCCACTCAGCCACGTGGGCAGCACCCAGAGAAAGCAGCGCGTTCGCTTCCTTCCCTGCACCCAGCCATAGCGCTGCTGCCCTGGCACAGAAACGTGTGCAATAGTGACCGCAGGGACAGGGTATAAGGGCTCAGGCAAGAAAGGAGCGAGCCCGGAGCCACGTGTGCGTGCCAGGAAGTGTCACCCGCCAAGGCCCGGGGCAGCCAGCAGGGGCGCTGTCAGTTACCCCCTATGACAGTGGTCGGCAAACTGCAGCTTGAGAGCCACATGCGGCTCTTTGGCCCCTTGAGTGTGGCTCTTCCACAAAATACCGACTTCTGCGCATGGGTCACGAAGTTTCAATCGCACTGTACGTGCGCGCCCGCACGTGGTATTTTGTGGAAGAGCCACACTCAAGGGGCCAAAGAGCCGCATGTGGCTCACGAGCCGCGGTTTGCCGACCACGGCCCCAGGAAGACAGCTGCTCCCGGAGCTGCCCGTTCCGTGCTGGCTGTGCTAGCAACTAACCTCACTCATCAAGCCTCGCGCCCCGTCTGTCCTGCTCAGCGTGCCCGCTCAGCGGGTGCTATGAGAGTGTGGGCATCTTTTTTTTTTAATATATTTTATTGATTTTTTTACAGAGAGGAAGGGAGAGAGATAGAGAGTTAGAAACATCGATGAGAGACAAACATCGATCAGCTGCCTCCTGCACATCTCCCTACTGGGGATGTGCCCGCAACCAAGGTACATGCCCTTGACCGGAATCGAACCTGGGACCCTTGAGTCCGCAGGCCGACACTCTATCCACTGAGCCAAACTGGTTAGGGCGAGAGTGTGGGCATCTTTAAGCACCACCGGCAGCTTTATGCTTCGGTCTTAGAAGATAAACGGCATGAAAAACCATCGCCTCGCTGAGTTGCCTTGTTCTCCAGGAAATGACAGTGTAAATGCCGGGCTGGGAATCCTTCCCAGGACCCTCCCTCCACGCAGCAGCAGCACCGCCTGGGAAAGCAGCGCCTGCGTTTTAAGGCGATATCCCAGGGGTTCCCGTGCACAAAGTTGGGGCGTGCTTGGCTGTACAGCCGAGTCACTTGGGGAGCTTTAGCAGCTGCAGCGCCTGCTTCCCCCTCCCACCTACCCCCCACACCCACAGAGACCCTGATGTAACTGGTCTGGACGCTGCACAGAGATCTTTTTTTAAATATATATTTTTATTGATTTCAGAGAGGAAGGGAGAGAGAGAGAGATAGAAATGATGACAGAGAATCATTCATGGATCGGCTGCCTTTTGCACGCCCCCTACTGGGGGTTGAGCCCGAGACCCAGCATGTGCCCTTGACCGGAATCGAACCCGGGGCCCTTCAGTCTGCAGGCCAACGCTCTATCCACTGAGCCAAACCAGCTAGGGTGCTGCACAGAGATCTTTCCAAACCCATGTGTGCTAACACGCAGCCGTGTTTGAGAACCACTTAGATCTTAAAGGCTCTGCTCCAAGCCAAGCTGCTGTTCTCCAACCTGCTAGGTCCCACTGTTGTGCCTGCCCCACTGGTCTCCCTCCTACGGAGCTGAACGAGGCAGTGAGTAGAGGTCGGATGCCCTTGTAGGTGACCTTCACCTGTGGGGAACACCCGGGCCACCTGGCCAGCGTCTCCGCACCTCCTGCCACGGAGCGACCCCGAGGACAGGGACTCACGGCTGCCTTTCCCCTGCAGAGAAGCGGGAGAACGTCATGTTTGTGCTGCCTCTGCACGGGGGCCACCTGGGCTTCTTCGAGGGCTCCATGCTGCTGCCCGAGCCGCTGACGTGGATGGACAAGCTGGTGGTGGAGTACGCCAACGCCATTTGCCAGTGGGAACGCAGCAAGTTGCAGTGCGCCGACGCGGAGCATGTGGAGGCCGGCCTGGAGTGAGGCCCCCGGACTCTGGCGCTCCAGCTGCCCTCCTTGAACTGGCGTCCCTCACCGGCTGTTCAGGTCTCCCCCTCCCCCCGTGACCTGGATCTGACCTCACACCGTCAGCGGGGGCCACCACCGGGCACACCTGTCTCGGGGTGGGCGGCTACCCCGGGAGCTCCAGGCTATTTTTGTGCTTAGTTCCTTGTTTCCTCCATTGCATTGTTAGCCATGGCGACACGCGCCAGACAGCCCCTCACCCTCCTGTCCAGTTGAGCATCCTATCATGATTGCTTTTAAGCCAATCCCATCTAGTTTCCCTATGAAAAACGTGTCGGGACAGCAGTTTTGCTTTGCCAATCAAAAGGCTCTCCCCCAGGAACAATGCAGGACGTCTGTTATTTGGCGGTGGCCCTCTGTGTCCTTGTGTAGACCCGGAAAAAACGCTCCCCAGCCCAGCCCCTGCCGGAGATGCGGGTCAGCTCCGAACCTGGGGTCCCGGGGCTCCCGGCCGCAGCGGGGCCTCTTAGGGCAGAGAAAACCCCCTTGATCACAAGCCAAGCTTCCCCCTCGCTCTCTCCTAGGCAGTCTCCCAGCCCCTTGCTGGTGATGAGAGTGACCTGGTGCGCTTATTAAAAATTCAGCCTCCCGGGTCCCTCCCCAAGGGGAAGCCCATGCCGTGGGCCTGGGAAAGGGCCTGGGGATTTTAATTTTTGACAAGTGCCTCCGGTGATTCTCATCGCCAGGCAAATTGGGGAAATACTGTCTGCAGGGCCTTTACATTAGAAACATCTCGGTAGCTCTTTTCATTACAATCCGTAGTCGGAGGGGCCACCCAGCTCCCAGGGGCCTCCAAGGCCTGCCCCCTGTGACCACACCTGACTCTGCTTCTCACTGGCTATATGACCCTGGAAGAGCCCCCTTGAACTTGACGTCCCTCACCTGTAAAATGGGGGGCTTGGACCAGGTGGATTGCCGGCCGAGATCAATACCCGCCCTGAAGTTCAATGACAAACTCACTTTCCTTAGGTTTGAGAGACCATGCCTCCCGGGGGCCCTGGGAGCCGCCCTCCAGTCTAAACATGTCGATGTCATCATCTGCCTTTGTTTGTTCCTCGTGTCATATAAAGCCGTGTGTGGGGCCTTGCTTTATTATGCACTCATTTGTCATTTTATTTTTTAGCCCAGGTCTCTCCAACTCCGGCTTTTGATACCAAACAATTCAAAAGTTGGACCTGAGTTTGGAGAAAGGCCTTCCCAACCTGAGGTGTTTTGCAAGCAGATTGTTAACGTCATAGCCTGTTGTAGTCTGTAGAGGTCTCTCCGAAGGTGTCTTCCCCAATGAAAATGTCACTCTAAGTTTCAAGTACTTTTCTCCAATCCTGTGGTACTTGAATGTCTAAAAACCCTGCACTTGGAAAAATCTGCCGTTGCTGTCGGGCGTGAAATGGAACTATGAGAGAAATTGCCTGGATACTTCAAAATGTTCCCTGCTTCATCTCCTTTGCCCCGGGGCAGACAGGAATAGGAAAAGGGGGTCCGTGTGGATGTGGAAGGGGTGGAGGGAGTCACCTGTGGCCACAGGTGGTCACAGCTTGAGCATTGGTCCAAGTGACGGTGACAGTAACGTCTGCGACCTGGAGAAATTATTTGCTGACAATCACTAGATCGAACTAACAAATAACATCAAAAACAGCCATTATCTCTAAAGATGATGATTTCTGTGGTCCGGACTGTGCTGTGGTTTATACAAACACACACCACGTTTGTCCTTGTGACTCCCTCCCCCCACCCCCCACGTTGTTATTTTTCTAGTGCTTTTCCTCTTGGCGTTGTTGTAGCACAAAGTGGCACTTTACCATCTGACCCTCAATTTGGAAGCGTGTCCTTCTCCCCTGTCACTTCCCCGCCGCCCGACAGCCCCCGCTGTCTCCCTTCATTACTTAAGACTTTCTGTGACATTCGGTAAACGAAGCAATAACTTCATAGGTTTGTGTGACCATCCCAGGAAGCCAGCGGCTCCTGTCATTTGCCCCGGGCCCCCTCTCTTGCCCTGTTCTGAGGAAGTACTGGCCAGGTACCAGCTCCATCGGGAAGAGAAAAGACAGTGTTGTTGTGTCTCCCCCCCGCCCCCGGGGTGCAGGGGACAGAAGTCCTTAGAGCCCGGTCTGCACAGCAGTCCGACCCAGGTGTCCCCCCGGAGGTGGGGGCAGGAGGCAGAGTTTGGGGCACCTCCTTTGTTGCCACCCAACCGGAATCCACCCCCCGGGGCTGCGAGGGTGGCGTCCCAGCTGAGCTCTTTTCAGTGTGTGACTCTGAATGGCGCTCACACGAAGTCCACTGAAGCCCTTTGTTCAGCGCCAGGCTCCCGGGCATGGAAATGAGAGGGTGGCTGTGGCCGTCTTAACAGGGACGTTCTTGTTTGCCCTGAATGAGCGCACAGGGCATTGAGTCTGCAGAGAGGCGAGCTCGCCTGGTAAACAGGGGAGCGGCGTTCTCTATGTAGGTCAGCTTCCTCCTCCCTCCCGCTTCCCTTCGCTTTTCTTCGGAAGTCGGAAGTCGTTCATTTCTGACGGTGATGGGAGCGCTCATCTGGCTATTAAGGCCCCACTTGGGCTAAAACTAGGGCTTTTGAACACTCTATTCTGAAATCAGAGGAAGGATGTAAGTTGCATAGACCCAGACAGTTCAATAACACGTTAAAAACCAAGGGGGGGGGGGTACCCATGTTCCTCCTGGTTGTACCCCCTGCCTCCTAAACCATTTGAAGGCATTAATGAGTAACCGATTCGAGGCAAATTAGGATTTTCTGAAAAATGGTGTCAGGTCTCCTTGATGCACTTCTGTTAGAGGGCGCTTAACAGCCTTGAAGAAAACCCCTTGCCCTGGCCAGTGTGGCTCAGTGGATAGTGCGTCGGCCTGCGGACTGAAGGGTCCCGGGTTCGATTCCGGTCAAGGGCACATACCTCGATTGCAGGCTCCCGGCCTTGGTCAGGGGCAGGTGGGAGGCATCCCATCGATGTGTCTCTCTCACATCGGTGTTTCTCTCTGTCTCTCCTTCTCCCTTCCACTCTCTAAAAATCAGTGGAAAAAATATCCTCCAGTGAGGATTAAAAAAAAAAAAAAAGAAAGAAAGAAAACCCCTCACTTCTCTGCTGTGACTTTGCACCAGGGACTCCAGGGCAGCCTGGAGCGGAAGGTTGTTTGTGGTCACCCTCCTTATAAGCTCTCAGCCGCATTTCACACTTGGCAAGGGGAGTGGGGGAGGGGGCCCTGTGACAGACCACACGAGGGGCAATGTGCCTGGAAGGGGAGCGCCCCTTTCTGGGCACGGTGTTAGGAAGCAGGGTGCAGGGGACCTGGGTGCTTGTCCTACCTGTCCCTCATTCACCCTGGATGGGGGCAGTCTCTTCACCTCCCTGAGCCCCAGGGATCCTAGACCAAGCATGTCAAACTCGTGGCCGGCGGGCCACATGCCTCGAGGCGTGTGGCCCACTGGCGGGCGTGAGTTTGACATGCTTGTCCTAGACCGTCTCTAAAACCATTCATGTATGTACAGGTCATTCTCCCAAACACTCCCACTGGCCGCCTGCAGCTCTTGCTTTAGAATCCGGTGAGTCAGGGCCCCTGGCTCCCCTTGAGGGGCCTGGGGGAGGGAGCTGCTGCATTAGGCTTTGCGGTGAAGACCCTAGACCTTGCCCTTGCCCTTGCCCTTGCCCTGTGCCTTTGGCTTCTCTTCAGCGTCTCCATCCTCATCTCCACGTCCTTGCTGTCCCGAGGCTTGGCCACGTGACCAGGGCAGGTGCAGCGGTGGCACGAGGCAGGTGGCCCATCTTTCTGTGTGACTCAGGCAGAGCGTTGAGAGTTCCCGGGGCAGACATCCTTCCAGCTCCGGCTTTCATTCTCCAACCCCGTCCTCATTAAAGCCCGACTCCCCGGGTAGGGCAGCCGAGAATGAGAGCGCGCTTTGTCGCCGTGTGACTTGCGGGTCGTCTGGCCAGCTCCAGGGGGACAATGCGTGTGTTCTTGTTGGTGTTTGCCAGGCAGGCAGATGTCTGGGATGTGAGGGGCCCTTCTCTTCCCGGGGCCTCGGTCCTGGCTTGGAGGTGGAATAAAGATCACTGCCACCTCACGTGGCGTTCCAAGTTGCTAAGAAGCATTTGCCTGCAGCATTCGCTCACAATATCATCTGGAATCCCTTTCTTTGACCAGAAAGCCTTAACTTGAATACCCCTCCTCCCCGGTATTCCCCAGTATCGTGGCATCGCCGTTCAAATCCTCCCGCGGAGGGAGTGAGAAGCGAAGCCACAAGCAAAACCAGAGCATTTCTCCTGTGGCCTGTACGCGCCTTCTTACGTTCGGCACCCCCACCCCTCAGCACTGGGGGACCCAGAACCTGCCAAATGCCTCCTCTGGCGCCTCTCTTCCTTCTTGGCCTCTTGTTCAAAGCCACTCTGGCTGACTTGGATGCTCCCCAAGGCCGTGAAAAGGGGCCTGTCCGTGGCGGGCAGGGGCCCAGCGGTGGAGGGGAAGGTTAGAGAACCTCTGTTGTCTGTCAGCAGAGGGAGGCACCCCCCTCTTCCTAGAGTAGCATTGCTTTTGCCAAACTGTATCTGAGGCCGTGAGGCTGGGATGCTCCCCAAACAAAAGCCGCTTCCTCTGCCCCGGATGCTGCCGCTGGGCCTCCTCGGAAGCAGGCTGCGGGGCCCAGCTCGCCAGCCATTCTCCACTACCAGACAGCGGACAGCTGCCCCTTTTGGGAGAGCTAGCCCCCCCCCCACCCCCATGTTTCCTGAGCTGTTTTTCCCGGCATGTGTGCGGGTGTCTCTAATATAATAAGATGACATTCCTTTCTTAACTGGCGGATGAAGCCTTTTAACTCGACTCCTCTGTCCATTCGTAATGAAATCTATAGCCTACGTTCTCCCGCTCCTGGTCCCCATAAGCCAAGAAATCTACTACTATTGCCATAAGTTGGGGACCGTCGCTTACAGCACCTGCAGAAATACCCTCATCTCAATGGGCATTTCCCCCCCCCACCACCACCCACGCTGAGCAGCCCCCAGGCCGCGGGTGTGGGTGTCCAGTTCGGTCCCGTTGGGTTTTTGCTTTGGCCTCCTTAGCTCCCCCGAAGCACAAGTCCGCCTCGAGCCCTGTCACCTCTCCCCCCCACTGCCTCAGGAAGACCGTCACTGTACCTGAGCTCCGACTCCTGCCACTGCAGCTGCCTTAGCGACACCCACCCACCCACCGGGGCGGGGAGGGGCGGGAGGGAGCCAGTGTGCGCCCCCCTCCCTGGCCCGCTCAGACTCCCGTCAGCCACGTTCTTCCCCTCACAGATCTGCTTCCAGATTGATTTTTGGGAACCATCGCGTTCACATTCCTGATTGCTGTTGTGTTTCGTTTTGTTTGGATTTCCCTGAAACTTAACGTTGCTGCCCTGAAAACTGTGTTTTTGCGTTTGTGTTCCGAAATCCTCCGTGCTGCTGGGTTTGGGGGGGAGGGGGGGCGGGACACGGGACCCTCCAGCACCGAGGTGTTTAAGATCTGCAACTAGCAATGCAATTTTTTCTAAATAACGAGGAGATTTACCTTTATTAAGTAACTATACTAAACAGCGGTGTCCTTGATCGTTTTATGTTCTCATATTGCGTTGGGGTCCTATGTTGATTCCGTGTGGTGGTAAACAAAGATCATTACAAGCGAAAAACTGTAATTTTGTTATCTTTGATTCAATGGAATTTCTTTACTTAAAAAAAAAAAATTAAAAGACTAAAAACGTGGCGAGGCTGCGTGTTTTCTGTATGGTGGGGGTTTTATATTTAAAAGGGTTCTTGGCTGTGTCTTCACCAAAGTGTGAGCTTGAAGGAAATGGGCCAAACACCAAGTTCTTGTGATGACTGGTTTTTTAAAATATATATATTTTTATTTCAGAGAGGAAGGGAGAGAGGGAGAGAGAGAGAAACATCAATGATGAGAGAGAATCATTGATTGGCTGCCTCCTCTACGCCCCCCACTGGGGATCGAGCCCCCAACCCAGGCATGTGCCCTTGATAAGGATCGAACCTGAGACCTTTCAGTCCCCAGGCCGGCGCTCTATCCACTGAGCCAAACCAGCCAGGGCTCATGACGACTGATTTTAACCCAGCCTTGCAGATTCGGGGGAATGACCAGCCCAAGGTGTCTTTGCAAGCCCGTCTCTCCAGGCAAGAAAGCCAAGGCCTGAGATAAGTGAGAAATCAGCGCTTTCATCAGCACAGCGAACCGTGTAGGCAAAATGTGAGGTGCGAGGTAAGTGGGGGTTGCCATGGCTGAGTCATGTGCTTTTCCAGTGGGGTTCTCTGAACAGAGTGGGCGGACAGGACCTGAATTGGGATTGTCTTGGGTTGGTTGGGCGATGGTGGTGTTCTCTTCTCCTTGGTATCTGTCTGAATCCAAGCCCAGGGGTCGCCCCTCCCCACCCCCGGGCCAGGCACTGGCACAGCCAGGAGAGCTCGCCATGCTCCCCACCCCGGGAGCCTGCACACAGAATGGTCTTCCCCCTTCACCAGGCAAAACCTGGCGGGCCGTTTCCCTGCCGAGACCTCCACCTGCCTTAACCAGCTGCCTCCATCAGCTAACCCAGCCTCCCCCGAGGTCCACGTGGGGTGGCAGAGGTGAATTCCTGCTTCATCCACGTGTCTCCAGAAAGGAAGCGGTCCTGGACAGCAAGTAGTGGTCGTTGAAGTCAAGTTGTGTGGGTGGCTTTCAAAAGGCTATCTTATTGTCCCTCCACCTCTCTTTTTAAAATATATTTTTGTTGATTTCAGAGAGGGAGAGAGAGAAACATCAGTGATGAGAATCATCCATCAGCTGCCTCCCGCACGCCCCCCACTGGGGACCAAGCCCTCAACCCAGGCGTGTGCCCTGACCGGGAATCAAACCCTGACCTCCTGGTTCATAGACCGGTCGATGCTCAACCACTGAGCCACGCCAGCTGGGCCCCGCTTCCTCCCTTACTATTACGGTGATGGCGGCCACTTGTAGGCACCCAGTGTGGAGGCAGCTGGGATTTTGCAAGGCTGAGCATGTCAGATTTAACATTAACATTCATGGTCGCCCCGACCGGTTTGGCTCAGTGGATGGAGCGTCAGCCTGCGGACTGAAGGGTCCCAGGTTCGATTCCAGCCAAGGGCATGTACCTTGGTGGCGGGCACATCCCCAGTAGGGAGTGTGCAAGAGGCAGCTGATCGATGTTTCTCTCTCATCGATGTTTCTAACTCTCTATCCCTCTCTCTTCCTCTCTGTAAAAAAATCAATAAAATATATTTAAAAAAAAAAACATTCATGGTCTTGGACACATTCTACCAAAGGGGACAGGGAAGGTCTGGCCCAGCGCCCGCTCTTTCCTGCTCAGCTGGTCTCTGAGCGGGGAGGGGCAGTACCAGGGCATGGCCAGCAGGGGGCGGTGCCCGCCCACAGTCAGCAAACTCACTTGTCAGCTCCTGGCCGCCTCAGCTCCAGATGTTGTAGGAAATCCCTCAGGATGAGGCTATAGAGTAGCTCCGCTCTTTTTCGGCAGCTTTTGCTGGAGAGACCCCACAGACAGGAGGAGGGGGACACAACTGGCCATCGCTGCCCGCACCAGCCCGCACCTGACTGAGGGGAGCAGGCCACCCCAAAATGGAGCGGCTGCAAGCCTGCCTCCACGTGGAAGCCCTCACTGCCTGCTGGCTGCCGAGGTTCCGGTGCCCCCAGATCACTCACGCTTCTACCCCCTCCTGGCCTGTTTTCACGGCTCTAAGTAGCAAAACTCTTGCAAAGGAAATCATTATGAAACGTAGAGTCTTGGAAACAACCTCACACAAGCCATTATCCCAAAGCTTCAAAGACAGTAAGAATGTAATTGTCCCCAAATCATCATCGTCATCTTTTCTTAAACAAGATATGTATTTATTATTATTATTATTATTATTATTATTATTATTTCTCACCCGAGGATATTTTCCCATTGACTTTTAGGGAGAGTGGAAGAGGGAGGGAAAGTCAGAGAGAAACATCGATGTGAGAGAAACACATCGATGGGTTGCCTCCTGCATGCGCCCCGACCAGGGCCCAGGCTGGGGAGAAGCCTGCAACCAAGGTACATGCCCTTGACCGGAATCGAACCCGGGATCCTTCTATCTGCAGGCTGACACTCTATCCCAGGGGTGGGCAAACTTTTTGACTGGAGGGCCACAATGGGCTCTTAAACTGGACCGGAGGGCCGGAACAAAAGCATGGATGGAGTGTTTGTGTGAACTAATATAAATTCAAAGTAAACATCATTACATAAAAGGGTACGGTCTTTTTTTTTTTTTTAGTTTTATTCATTTCAAACGGGCCGGATCCGGCCCACGGGCTGTAGTTTGCCCATGGCTGCTCTATCCACTGAGCCGAACCGGCTAGGGCCCCCAATTCTTCTTGTTCAAGCGAATTCCCCCTGGTTTGTTGCCCCCGGACTTAGGAGGAGGGTGACGCCTGAGCTCACCCAAGCTCAGGGAGGGTCAGGGACCCCAGCCCCCCCAGGCAGCCCTTTTCCCAGCCTCTGGGTCCGGGGCACGGGGGAGAGGCCCAGGGATGCTAACTAGGGATCGGAGGCAGGAGTGTCCTCAGAAGGCCGTGCTCTCGGCGTGGGCCCGCGGGCCGAAGAGCTGCTCAGCCACCACCTTGCCATCGTACTTGGGCAGGGTGCCCCCAAAGTCGGTGGGCAGGATGTCCTTGTCGACCTCCTGGAAGAAGCCGGAGAGGTCATCTCCGTGGACAAAGACCTGCAGGGAAGCAGACACAGAGCTGAGCTGGGGGGCCCTAGGATGCCCTCATCAAAAGTCACCAAACAGCTCTGGCCGGTGTGGCTCCGTGGATAGAGCGTCGGCCTGTGGACTGAAGGGTCCCAGGTTCGATTCCGGTCAAGGGCACATGCCCAGGTTGCGGACTCGATCTCCAGAAGGGGGACATGCAGGAGGCAGCCGATCAATGAATTGCTCTTATCATTGATGTTTCTATCTCTCCCTCCCCATTCCTCTCTGAAATCAATAAAAATAAGATAAAAAACACCAAACACATTGCCAGGCTGGCATGGCTCCGTGGTTGAGCATCGACCTATGAACCAGGAGATCGCGGTTTGATTCCAGTCAAGGGCACATGCCTGGGTTGTGGGCTCCATCCCCTGAGTGGGGCGTGCAGGAGGCAGCCAATCAATGGTTCTCTCTCATCCCTGATGTTTCTCTCTCTCTCTCTCTCTTACTCTCTGAAATCAATAAAAATATATTTTTTTAAAAAATAAAAATCAATGGGAAAATATCGTCGGGTGAGGATTAACAAAATAAAATAAGAAGCCCCATTCCCTCACCCACTCATCAGCCAATCGCTGTGCAGCGCCCCTGCTCTCCCCGCCCCTGCATGGCCAGCTGCCACTCACCCTCTGGAGCAGCTTGCTCTTCAGGAAGGGCCTCACCACGTTGTAGGTGGTGGTGAAGTACCAGGGCTGGTGGATGAAGTGGATGGCCTTGAACCGGGCCGGGAAGGAGTCCTGCGGGGACAGGGAGCGCCCCACGCCGCAGCCGCGATGGCCTCAGAGGTCCCCACTGACTCCCCCACTCCCTCTCCCTCCCCAAGGCACGGGGACAGCCCCCTGAAGGTTCCAGCCCCAGGCCACCAACTGGGGAGCCCTGGCTTCACACACACACACACACACACACACACACAGGAAGCCCCAGAGCCATGCAGCCCAGCCCTCTCCCCATGAAGAAATGAAATGGTAGCCTCGCTGGGTTTGTAGGGGACCGGGCTTTCCAAACCCACTTGCCTGCTGAGTGACTGCAAACTATCACAGACCACGGGGACACCTCTGTCATGCTCACTGTCCTCCACCCATCCCCGCCTTCCTTCCCCAGGTGCACGGACAGCAGACTTATGAGCTCTAAGGAAGGACTCATGGCCCCGCCAGCGTGGCTCAGTGGTTGAGCGTCGACCTAGGAACCAGGAGGTCATGGTTCGATTCCCGGTCAGGCCATGTGCCCGGGTTTCGGGCTCGATCTCCAGTGCAGGGCTGCAGGGCGTGCAGGAGGCAGCTGATTGATGATTCTCTCTGATCATTTATGCTTCTCTCTCTCCCTCTCCCTTCTTCTCTGACATCAATACAAAATATATTTTTTTAAAAAAGGACTCATGACACTTATAGGAGTGAGTGTCATGGGCATTAGTGATATCCTCTCTCGGGATAAATTCACATTCAAAGAGACATATGCAGACACCGTGGGATTTGGGGTCAGAAGGTGTAAGTTCAAGTCTGGCTTCTGCCACTTTAGAGTTTTGTGACCTTGAGAAGTCACACAAATCTCTGAGCCTCATTTTCCAGGTTTTAAAAATGAAGCAGGGACACCCTGGCCATGTGGCTCAGTGGATAGAGCATCGGGCCTGCGGACCAAATATGTCCCGGGTTCAATTCCGGTCAAGGGCATGTACCTCAGTTGCAGGCTCCTACCCGGCCTGGGCCCTGGTCAAGGACGTGTGCAGGGGGCAACCAATCGATGTGCCTCTCTCATATCGATGTTTCTCTCGGTCTCTCTCTCTCTCTTCCACGCTCTCTCTAAGAATCAATGGAAAAATATCCTCAGATGAGGATTAAAAAAATAGATAAAAATTTAAAAAATAAAAATAAAAAATGTGGAAAAAATGAAGCAGGAAGCAGCGAGAGGATGCTCTCTCCGGGTAGATGAGTTAATGAACGTGAATCCCTGGCCCACTGTCGATCACCACGCAAGTGTGTCTGTGTTTGGCGTTGCCCTTTGTGGCCCATTCTCAGCTCCCTGCCGGCACCGTTAAACCAGGACACCAGGCCTGGCCACCTAGCCTCCCACCCTGTGCTGGGGTCCCCCCACCACCCCCCCTCGGGCCGGCGCGGAGGCCTCACCTGGAGCATGTCCACCATCTTCCTGAGGTCGGCGGCCCGCAGCCCCGCAGCCTGCTGCAGCGTGAAGCCCCGGAAGTTCTCCACGATGCAGAAGCCGTTGATCTGGGTCTCCTCGTTCTCCAGCAGCTTCTCCAGGATGAAGCAATAGGCCTGCAAGATCTGGGCACAGGGACCAGGCTGCCAGCCCCGGCCGCAGCGACCAGGTCCTGGCGGGGGAGCCGACTGGTGCACCCTTATCGGAGGTCACTTGTCACCCACCGTCACCGGCTTAGAGCTGGGACACTCCCCCTCTGTGAATGGGTCCCAAGAAATAACCGCGAGTGTCCCAGCCATGGTGAGATGCCAGCGTGCTTCTCCCTGTCCCCTTTAAACTTCATTGTATTTGCCAAGGCTTTTTAAAATATATATATATATATATATATATATATATATTATTTTTTGCCCTGGCTGGCTTGGCTCAGTGGATAGATCGTCAGCCTGCGGACTGAAGGGCCCCGGGTTCGATCCCGGCCAGGGGCACATGCCTGGGTTTCAGGCTCGATCCCCAGTAGGGGGTGTGCAGGAGGCGGCCAATCAATGATTCTCTCTCATCATTGATGTTTCTATCTCTCTCTCTCTCCTCTCCCTTCCTCTCTGAAATCAATAAAGAAATATATTCAAAATATATATATATATTTTTTTATTAATTTCAGAGAGGAAGGGAGAGGGAGAGAGAGAGAGAACATCAATGATGAGAGAGAAGCATGGATCGGCCGCCTCCTGCACACCCCCTACTGGGGATCGAGCCTGCAACCCAGGCATGTGCCCCTGGCCGGGATCGAACCCGGGGCCCTTCAGTCCGCAGGCTGACGCTCTATCCACTGAGTCAAATCGGCTAGGGTGCCAAGACTTTTTTTAAAATGTATTTTTTTAAATTGATTTCAGAGAGGAAAGGAGAGAGAGAGAAACATCCATGATGAGAGAGAATCATGGATCGGCTGCCTCCTGCACGCCCCACACTGGGGATGGAGCCTGCAACCCGGGCATGTGCCCTGACCGGGAATCGAACCGTGACCTCCTGGCTCATAGGTCAACACTCAACCACTGAGCCATGCAGGCCGGGCAGGGCAGCTGTCTTAAGGGCTTGACCCATGGCATCGCCTACGTGTCATGCCAAGACGTCAGGCTGCTAACGAGGCTGGAGCCTGCGTGTGCTCTCCAGAACCCCTCCCTGCTCTCCCTGTTCTTTGTGGCTCTCAGCTTCCAACCTTGGGCTGAGCCCAGCTCGTGGCCCACAGCTGTCACCCCGCTTGGCAGGGACACCGGGACCCTTGGCCAGCGGGCCCGGCCTGCAAAGCCGCTGGGTTTCCCAGCTGCCCTGGCCACCCTAGAGTTAGTTCTCCCGCAGCTGGACAGGGCCTGGCGGCCGTGGCTGCCTGCCTCCCCCTCCCCCACCTCACAGAGTGACAGCCCCACAGAGGCCAGGGCTGGGGGAGGGAGCCCAGCCCAGTGTGTGCGAAGGACTCGCTGACCTCGTCAAAGGTGATTTCTTCGCAGTCCCAGTTCTCGATGTTGAAGAGCATGACCACTCGGCCGTACTTGTCCCGACTGGAGAGGACGCCGGGGTAGCCGGCCTCGACTGTGCAGCGGACCGCCTCCAGGGACAGGCTGTCGAAGAGCTCGGGGTACTGCAGCCGGAAGTGCACGTAGCCTGGCGCAGGGAGAACAGAGGAGCCCCTCAGGGAGCCAACCGGTCCTGGGGGGAAGGGATCCCGAGGCCTGCGTGGCACCGAGCAGGATACCCCCTCTTTGGGATAATTGCCGCGGGAATCAAGACTCTAGGCCGGAACATCATTGGTCAACTGCCCACAGGTGAGGTGGGACCCTAAATCTGAGGACGGCACCTACTGGGTCTTCCTCTCTCCCACAGGCAGGGGCTCAGGTGCCTCTGTTGGGCACAGGGTGAGCTGAGTGGGGTGAGGAGAGGATAAAATCAAACCCCAAGCCCTAGCTGGTGTGGCTCAGTGGATAGAGCATTGGCCTGCGGACTGAAGGCTCCCGGGTTCAATTCCAGTCAAGGGCACACTCCCGGGTTGCAGGCACGATTCCTAGTGTGGGGCGTGCAGGAGGCAGCCAATCAGTGATTCTCTCTCATCATTGATGAGATGATGATGTCTCTCTCCACCCCCCTTTGCTTCCTCCCGCCTCTCTAGTCTATCCCCAATGGATTTCATGTAACCCATCTACATCCCTTCCTTTGATTGCCATGTATAAATACAGATGTAACCCGCCATTCTCCGGAGCATTATCTCAATCCATTGAGGTTCTGCTTCCTTCCATATGTCAACAGTTTGGCTCAAATAAACTCACAAAAATTCTTTACAGGTTTGATTGTTTTTATGTTAACACGGTTCTACTCATTGAGTCCTAAGACTGAGAGGACAGGAGCCAGATCTCTAGGAATCTGGTCCTGCCCCATTCA
>NW_005871869.1:0-11402 GCF_000147115.1 Myotis lucifugus
CAAGGAAAAAATGGGGAGCATCATGAGACTAAGGAAACATGTCAGCAAATACAACAACCGCTGCCCTGCAAACCGCAGCAGGTGCCCGGAGACGCGTGGCCAGGGCTTCCTGCGCGGGGACCTGAGAAGTCAGCTCCCGAAAAGTGGCTCCCGCTGACCTGGCGCGTCTTGTTCGGACATTCTGGGGGAGAACGGACTAAAGCAAGTTATCTCTTCTTTCATAACATTTACTGTTTCTTCTCATGAGAATCCTACATGCTTTGTAGGAAGTTTAGACAATATAGTGAAAATGGGGGGGTCATCTGTCTCTGGCACCCCGAGAACATCAGGGGAAGCACCAGCGGCCTGTCTTCCCCCAGGCCTACAACCTGTCCATCTTCTGGGGCAGGACATGCTTGTTTGCCAACTGGAGAGATTCTTGGTGGTTGAGTTCATTCTTTGAGGTTCCTTGGCCAGGCTCACACACACCAGGATGGCCACCAAAGGCCATGGGAACCCACTTCTGCGTGCGTGGGCACTCTGCATTCACACTCGCCATCACCTACAGGCACTCTACATTCACACTCGCCATCACCTACGGGCACTCTGCATTCACACTCGCCATCACCTACGGGCACTCTGCATTCACACTCGCCATCACCTACGGGCACTCTGCATTCACACTCGCCATCACCTACGGGCACTCTACATTCACACTCGCCATCACCTACGGGCACTCTGCATTCACACTCTCCATCACCTACGGGCACTCTACATTCACACTCGCCATCACCTACAGACATTCTACATTCACACTCGCCATCACCTACGGGCACTCTACATTCACACTCGCCATCACCTACGGGCACTCTACATTCACACTCGCCATCACCTACAGACATTCTACATTCACACTCGCCATCACCTATGGACACTCTACATTCACACTCGCCATCACCTACAGACATTCTACATTCACACTCGCCATCACCTACGGGCACTCTGCATTCACACTCGCCATCACCTACGGGCACTCTACATTCACACTCGCCATCACCTACGGGCACTCTACATTCACACTCGCCATCACCTACAGACATTCTACATTCACACTCGCCATCACCTATGGGCACTCTACATTCACACTCGCCATCACCTACGGGCATTCTACATTCACACTCGCCATCGCCTATGGACCCTTCTCAGCCATTTATTACGGATACTGTTTGCTGGACACGTAGGAGACACGGGCATCAAGCTATGGAGGCTGTGAGGGCAGCGTGTCTGGTTGACTACTGAGCTCATGGTATTGATTGTGACAACTACCATGTTGCAGGACAAGACCTCGTAAGAAAAACAGAATAAACTGTGCATGTTCTTTTAATCAAAACAGTTGTGCTTGGCAGGAGGAGCCCCGCCTTTGTCCCAAGGTCCAGGGGGACAGCCCCGTAGGGAAAGGGTAGCTTTTCATGCTCGCTGGAGAGGAGGTGACTTGCTTGTTCCTTGGTTAACTGTCCTCAGGGCCTGCCTCTCTCACGGCTGCTTCTAGCCCAGGGGTGGGCAAACTTTTTGACTCGAGGGCCACAATGGGTTCTTAAACTGGACCGGAGGGCCGGAACAAAAGCATGGATGGAGTGTTTGTGTGAACTAATATAAATTCAAAGTAAACATCATTACATAAAAGGGTATGGTCTTTTTTTTTTTTTAGTTTTACTCATTTCAAACGGGCCGGATCCGGCCCACGGGCCGTAGTTTGCCCACGGCTGTTCTAGTGTCTGAAGGTCCCATGGACATCTTTCCTACAAGGGGCTGGGCCACGCCAACCACTTTGTCCTGTGCTCACCCCAAGGACAGGGGAGGCCGCCAGCCAGACTCACAGACACGCGCACTCATCTCCAGGGCCTTGGGGGGTTTTTAAGGATAATTTTAACAACATGGGATTTGCGCGTGTCTTGTCTCTCACTCTCAAAAGACACCTTGCACCTCCCCCCCCCCCTTCCATCCCTTTTCCTGGTCTCCTCGTCTGGCAGCAGGACCACCAGCTGAGAGGTGGGGCTGGAGCAGGCCCTGCCCTGGGGGGAGAGGGGCACCTGCCACCCTCAGCTCGTGGGGCTGCAGTGGGCTCCAGGTGACCTGCCCGTGTGGCGTTTGCATTTCAGATGACACAGAGGAGCTCATCACTGGAGCCACCAGTAATGCACAAACGCCCATGTCACACGCGCTGACAACCCTTCTAAGGCTCTTTGTCATCCACATTCTAAAATCTGAACGATGTAGCTGCACGTAGCTGAGCCCTGCAGCCTCCTTTTCTGTGGGCTCCCCCGACCTGCCCCCCAAGCACCGGCTGTTGAGACCATCAGCTTCCTCACCATTTTCAAGGACCAACCTCTTTTAAGACACCTTTGCCCGCCTCCTTCCCCTGAAAGAGCCACCCAGCGCCATCCGATTAGAATATGGACCACACCGTCTTAGGTGCGGCTGGTCTGCCTGAGAACGAATCTTTGTGGCCTTGGCTCAGGCTGGTCACCAGCACAGAGCAGGAACCTGGCACGGGAGCCACCTGGGGACTTCCTCCTCTGATGCCAGCCCTGGACTGGCAGAAAGGGCAGGGGCAGCTGAGGGCAACGGCACAGACCGGCAGTGGCAGGAGTTGGTGCCAAACCTGTCAAAGTCTGCATCACCCAGAGCGGTTGGTGTGACCCGAGCTTAATGTTGAGCATGAACACAGGACACGGAGGAGAAAAAGGCCATCTTCCTGGGCACGGCTTGCCAGGCCTCTCCTGGCATCTAGGTGTGGCCGGTGGCTTCACGAACAGGCCAATCTGATTTACTTTTTGTGACAATTTTCCAAAAATGACCACAAATATATTCCCAGTCCTGGGCCCTTCCAGAACGTTGCTATCCCCCTACGGAGAGCCGGAGGGTCTGGCCCCAGTGACACCCGGCGACCTCTGAGACCAGGTCATCCAGGGGACTCAGCCTCAGCTCACACCACGGAGCGGAGACGAACTGTCCCTGCGGAGTTGCCCACACTGCAGACGTGTCAGCAGCACACAGACACTCGAGTACTAGTTTCCGTGACTAAACGTGGGGACAGTTTATTTGGGACATTCATGCAGCCCTGCCCTGGACTGAGGTTCTCAGGATGGGGGGCTCTGGGCCGACGGGGACGGTGGGCCACCCGAACCTTCGGTCCCTGAGAAAGTACGGGACCTGCTGACCGCTTGAGCCTGTTGAAGAGGTTCCTCATCTTTCAGGTTAAAGTTCCGGAGACAGAGGTAATGCCCTCTATGCTGAGCAGGTGGTGGGAGTAGAACTTGTTTTGTGGCTGAACTTCCCCTTCCCCCGCCCCCACCGCAGGTCTAAGCAGCTAGTCCGTGACCTGACACGGAGAAGGGGAGCCCCGGTTGGGGGTGTGGGCTGGGGGGCTTCCTGCTCTTCAGCCTCGGGGCTCTGGTTGGGGCTTCCTCTGCCTGGGGACACTCCCACCCCCCTTTTCCATTGATTTGAATTCTCTTATTTCCTAGTTTCCTGGTGGCCTCTTCCCCCGGGACGCGAGCCCCATGGGCAGGGCTGCCTCCAGGCTGGTCCTGGCTGTGTCCTCAGGTCCTCAGCAGTCACTCCTGGCCAGAGGACAGACTCAAGACTATTTTTTTTAAAATGAGTCTAGAGGTCACTTAAGGTTACTTGGGCCCAATGGCCAGCACGGCGGGAACTACTTCTATGAGAGCCCGGACAGGTGGGCACGACCCTTCACACCTTTGGGATGGAGGGATCACCGCTCACAGGCAGCCTGTCCCAGACCATCTGTAATGAAACATTTCAATGTGATATGAAGTCATCTCCCCGAGCCCTAGCCGGTGGCTCAGTGGTTAGAACATTGGCCTGCAGACTGAAGGGTCGTGGGTTGATTCCGGTCAAGGGCACGTACCTCGGCTGCAGGTTCAAACCCCGCCCTGGTTGGGGCACGTGCGGGAGGCAAACAGTCGACGTGCCTCTCTCTGTGTTTCTTCCCCTCCCTTTCATTCTTTCTAAAAAAATCAATAGGAAAAAAATATCCTCTGGTGAGGATTCACAAGAAAAGAGTTGCTCCCCGTAACTGCTAGCCTCGCTCTCAGGAGCTTTCTGCCTCCCGCGGCCTGCTCTGCTTCCGCTATCCCCTCTCCTGGTGCCGAGGCCTGGGCAGAGCTCTAGCCCTTCTGGACCCCAGGTCTCTGTGCAAACGGGAACCATTTCTCATTTTGGTCCAAGAGGCCAGCAGGAAGGCCTAGGGGATTCTGCAAACCTGTGCAAGTTAGGAGAGAAGCCATCTTTGATGGGGGAGGATGCTGCAGCAGCCACCGGCATCTAGCCCGGCCCTTCTGCTGAGTTTGGGGACGCGGGTCTGTCTGATCTCCTGAGCAAGGTCACACAGATCATCTCAGATGCTCGACTAGACTCCCCAGCGGGCGAGTGCCGAGGGGAATCTGCCCCGAGGCTGGGCCCCAGGCAGGGGCTCTGCAGGTCTCGGCAGGCCCATCAACCTCGCCTCCTGGCTGGGGGTGCCGGATGCTCCGGGCCCTGCAGCCGCCCTGGGAACCTGGCCCAGACATGGGAACCTGGCCCAGCCTCTGTCCTGCCTGAGGGGCCAGCTCTGCGGTGTGCTCTCAAGGTGTGGCTGCAAAAACCAAACAAGACGAAACCTCAAAGGGCAGCCATGTGGCCCTTGTTTTCAGAGTCTTGTGTCCTGAACGGCTGGATCTTCATGCGGGCGGCTTTGTCTCCGAAGTGGCAGAACAGACAGCTCAGCTCTGGGCAGGAAACACCTCTGGGAGAGTAAAAACCACGCTGTACCCCAAGTCCCTAACGAGGACCGGGGCATCGCCCAGGGACATCCAGGACTCCCGGACGCTCCCTTCCTCACTGGGCACCTCTGGGCACCCGCCTCCGTCGTGCCATTTTAACTAACCCAGTGAACCCGCGTCCACCTTTCAAAGGAATCTGAGGGCGCCGCTCCTGCCAAGTCCTGAGTTCCCGGGACACTCCAGAGCGGGGGCCAGGCGCTGTGTAGGTTGAGGAGGTCCTTGCAGAGTGGAGATTATAGGGAGAGCCTGCCTTTCCTTGCAGGGGCTTGTTCTGCATCCTGAAATCTCAGGTTCAGCTGCCACAATGAAGTCCTGTTACCCAGAGAGCTGGCCTTTTATCACCACTTAAAATCTAATTAATCCATATTGAAGCACAAAGATTTCTGTTGTCCTTTAGGGTGAGGGTCACAGAGGCCCCTTTGTTCATCCTCAGCCTTCGTACCGTCGCGCATTGGGGGTATAGTTTTACCGGCAGGTCAGCTCCTTATCAGAAGGCCTAACGCGCAGTTCTCGCAGAGCCCCTCATCCTTTACATGAAACACTATATTCAAGAACAAACACGCACTTCAGAGTGGCCAAGGAGCGAATGACCAGGCAGCAATGCCCCGAGCTTATATCCCAGACAGCATCGCCCCGAGGCCAACCGGCACACGCCGTCCCCACAGACAGCGGCTCCTATAGGGGCGGCGGAAGGCGCGAGCTTGGCTGCGATGGCGTTAGTCTTGAGAGTGGTCATGCAATTCCTTGGACTTGTACTGTCCGTGCTGGGGTGGGTTTTATCCATGATCACAACTTACCTGCCGCACTGGAAGAACCTGAACCTGGAGCTGAACGAGATGGAGAACTGGACCCTGGGCCTGTGGCAGGCCTGCGTCGTCCGGGACGAGGTGGGGAGGCAATGCAAGGACTTCGACTCCTTCCTGGCCCTGCCCGTGGAGCTCCGCGTCTCCAGGATCCTCATGTTCCTGTCCCATGGGCTGGGACTCCTGGGCCTGCTGGTCTCGGGGTCTGGGCTGGACTGCCTGAGAGTCGGAGAGAGACAGCGAGAGCGGAAGAAGCGGCTGCTGATCCTGGGAGGGGTCCTGTTCTGGACGGCGGGCGTCGGGGTCCTGGTGCCGGTCTCCTGGGTCGCCCATGTGACCGTGCAGGAGTTCTGGGACGAGACCCTCCCGGAGGTGGTGCCCAGGTGGGAGTTCGGGGAAGCCCTCTTCCTGGGCTGGTTCGCTGGATTTTCTCTCCTCCTCGGGGGCTGCCTGGTAACCTGGGCCGCCTGCTGCACCCAGGCTCCGCTGGCTGCGGGCCGCTACGCAGCGGCAGACACGCAGGCACAGTGTCCATGCCTGGAAAATGGGACTGCGGCTCCGAAAGTGTGACTTGGACAAGACCAGGGAGCCCTCTTTTCCGCACCAACGGTGCTGTAGGTCCGCACGGGAAAAGGGGTCTTTGTTACGTAACTAAATCTGTGCTGCTCACTTTTTCTCATAAAATAATTACTTTTTTATCCTAGATCTCCCCCTCCCCCCAAAAATCTGGAGAAGAGGCAGCCTCATATCTACAAGAAAATTACTATGTTAAGCATTACATAGGTCTGAGCAAGAAAAAATGTAATTGATCTGGTTATTTAAATAAAACTGGTGGTGGTTGTCCAACATGGTCCGTATTAAGTTTTAATGTGTTTATTTTACATTAGAATCGTTTTTGTTGGTAACTGGAAATAATAATTACTTTGTTTCCTAAAGAGAAAAACTAACAAACTGAGACTCTACATGGGCAAAGCCACAGGTTAAACTCATTCCGTAGTGTAATTTCTACAACAGTGACTTTGTTCTCTGATCAGAGGTGGTTTGTGTTTAGGAAATGACAAGGCAACGGGTGTGAGTGACAGGGTTTATGAGGCTGAAAGGTTTTTACATCACGATGCTGTCCGATCCTAAATACTGGCCAATTTCCTCTCTCGTCTCATCCCTCAGAAGCTTCATATTAAAAAGGTAAACAATGAAAAACCTTTGCTTGATATTGAGATAGTGACAGTTCACTTGCCCTGAGAAAAACTTTCCTTTGTTCAATTAAAAATTACAAGCTTTAGCCCTAGCCGGTTTGGCTCAGTAGATAGAGTGTCGGCCCGCAGACTGAAGGGTCACGGGTTCGATTCTGGCCAAGGGCAGGTACCTCGGTTGCAGGCTCGATCCCCAGCCCCCGTCGGGTGGTCGGGGGAGAGGGCATGTGGGAGGCAACCAATCGATGTGTCTCTCTCACATGGATGTTTCTCTCTCTCTCTGAAAATCAATGGAAAAATATCCCCAGGTGAGGATTAACCACAACAAAACAGACAAGCAAAATTACAAGCTTTATACTTTAGTGCTGCAGCAAGAGATGTTGGTGCTAATCTACAAGTTCCGTTGCCTCCCTCTGCCACAGCGTGGAGAGCACATGGCAGCCAAGAAGAAGCGAGTGTTGGTGCACCTGGGCATGCTCTGACAGAGGGGACTGTGGGTAATCAGACTTGAGAGCGTGTTTAGTATCGTTTCAGATGTTATGCGGTATATGTAGCCTAAGGAATTTTTAAAAAGTAGGCCTGATTTACGAACTAGAGAGATTTCTGAGGAGATGGATTTATTTGGTTAAGAAATACTTTTCTTGAACTTTTTTTTTTTTTTTTTAATAACACTCGGTGTTACCACAACACATGTCCTGAAATGTGAGAGCCGTCACGGGTGGAGGCCCGGCAGGTGCGATTAGCCAGAGAGAAAGCGGCAGGAGCTGAACCCGAACTGTCAATTACATGTTTTGCATTCAGACTTCTCTGTGCTTTGACTTGCAAGGGAGGTTGGGAATCGGACGAAAGCCATTGAGACGTTAACAATGAAAGGAGGTTCTTACTGCTTCGTGTTATTTCAGGGACAAACTGCTTACTAGAAAATTGATCTTGGCCACTCCTTGACATGACTGGTTTGCAGAATTAGTTCCCTTTCCTTTCCTGAAACCCATTCAGCATGGAATCAAACAATAGCCACTCTGGCAAGAATCCTCTTATACACACAATGAAAAAAGATTTCTGAGCTCTGCAGGTGATAACCGAAGTCCGTCACACTTTTCACAGCAACCCAGAGGCAGCAGTGAGCTGGGCGAAAGCTCACGGGACTTCATAGTAATGGCTTTTGTATTTAGAACTGTGGCCCAATTAGCTGGAATGTTGTTATCTTTGCTGGGGTGGGTTTTAGCCTGTCTCACCAACTACCTGCCGCACTGGAAGAACCTGAACCTGGACCTGAACGAAATGGAGACCTGGACCCAGGGCCTGTGGCAAGTCTGCGTCGTCCAGGAAGAGGTGGGGAGGCAATGCAAGGACTTCGACTCCTTCCTGGCCCTGCCCGTGGAGCTCCGCGTCTCCAGGATCCTCATGTTCCTGTCCCACGGGCTGGGGCTCCTGGGCCTGCTGGTCTCGGGGTCTGGGCTGGACTGCCTGAGAGTCGGAGAGAGACAGCGCAAGTGGAAGAAGCGGCTGCTGATCCTGGGAGGGGTCCTGTTCTGGACGGCGGGCGTCGGGGTCCTGGTGCCGGTCTCCTGGGTCGCCCATGTGACCGTGCAGGAGTTCTGGGACGAGACCCTCCCGGAGGTGGTGCCCAGGTGGGAGTTCGGGGAAGCCCTCTTCCTGGGCTGGTTCGCTGGGTTCTCTCTCCTCCTCGGGGGGTGCCTGGTGACCTGGGCCGCCTGCTGCACCCAGGCTCCGCTGGCGGCGGGCCAGCACCCGGCGGCAGACACGCAGAATCTCCGTCACCCCCTGGAGATGAAAAACACTCGGCTGACAGTCTAAGCCCGAGGATCCGGGCGGCCACTGCGCGGGGGACGCTTGCTGAGCCCGGGACCGGGTAGGATTCCCTGCTGCCTGGTCACCCAGGCACCACGCTAGCAACTTTCTAACATGCATTTTCCCCAGGGGTGACTGGCTCCTTGAACTGTGATTTCTTTCCCAGGCGGTAAACCACTTTTGTCTTCTACTCTGAGGCCAAAACCAATCAAGACTTAATAGTAATCATGCTCGTTTCTGCGGAGGAGTTTCCTCAATTTTGAAATAGACCCAGTGACTGCACAGAACTGGCAAATGAAACATTCTACCCGCGCTTACGCCCCTGAAGGTGTTACTCATAGAGACGGGTCATTCTGGCAGTGGGAGATGTTACTGTTCATCAAGCCCTTCTCTCCAGTGTTTGAGATGACCTACTCTACAGAAACAGGCTCACGGCATATTTATTTAAAATGTGTGACATCTGATTAAATTTAAAAAAATGGCTGTTCTTTGAAAGCTGGAGAGGTGAGAGACGTGGACACATCGTGTCTTTAACCAGAGACCTCAGGGGTTCTGGCCACTCACTTATGCCTCCGCCCCAGGCCAGGTCAGAGGAGGGCAGACTTGTGTGTTGGAAGGGTCACTGAAACCCACCCACAAGCCTGCTTTTGCATCTGGACCCTGTGCTCTGCAGCAGATGGTGAACACTCGCCCACCCCCTGCAGGGGGCGCTGCAGGCCAGCCCGGTCTGGGTGTGTGGGCAGAGCTCATATGGAGCCCTTGTTTTACTTGCACAATGAAAATATTCTGCCTTTTTTTTTTTTTTCAAATCTGCAATGCATATCGTCCAACCAAGAAGTATTCACAACAAACTGATGGCCTGGGGGATTCTTCATGAAAGATTTTATATTTGTTCTGTACACAGATCAAGTCAATTCTTGTGTTTGAGCCAATCAGGGAAATTACCTGAGCAACAAACGACACAAATGAAGTCTTAGGGAATATGTATCTTTGTTGAAAAAACAAAAACAAAAACAAAACAAAAACCACTGAATATTTTCCACCCACAAACACATGAAAAGTGCAGAAACCAGTTAATCTATGTGATATATTTGCACACTTTTACAAACAAGACAAATTAAAACAGAAACATATTCAGAATTTAACCTGATTAAATATTTAGTTCAGTCCTGAGCTTTTGATATTTAATACAATATAAAGTAATAGCAAAAAAAAAAAAGATTTTAAATTTTTTTGATTTGCATGCGACAGAGATTCAGCTAAACTTTGTTCATTTGGCTAGCAGTATGCTTTTGTACCTGTAACACTTAGATTCTGATATACAAAACTGTAGTAACATGTTGATAATTCAAACTTGAGAACTAAATATTACATTCTTTTTACCCTGTGCAGAATAAGTTCTACCTTTAAAAAATAGCATTTATAATATTAAAATTCATATTGTCCATATGGTTTTGTGATCAAGTTATTAAAATGTGTCACTGTGAATCATTTGGGTTAGTACAAATATGACAGGATTGTTAAAAGCTTCCTATAAATGCATAACACTATGGCTGATTTTTTAAAGTGTGGAAAAGGATTATATTAAAATAAGTTTATCTCTTGTGTTAGAAATAAGCAAATTTTGTAAAATAAAACCGAAAGCTTCTTGGTCACAAATGCTAACTACCAGCCGGAGACAGATTTTATTCTCTTATACTCGTATGAAACTTTCTGTATTGCAAAAAGTTAACAGCTGATCTGGTGATTTATAAAGCTGTAAATATTCCAATATAGCTTCTTCTATGTCAAACATTTAAAATGGCCAGAACCGAACTATATATTAAACAGAACATAAATAAGACCGTAAATAAATAAATGAAGAAAATAAATCGTACGGTACAACTACACATAATTCTATAAACATTTTCATGGTCAAACTAAGAAGCTGAAAACAGCTGACCTTCATTTATCTCTACATTAAATAAACTTCTCTTTCACATTTGACCTTGACAAGGATGAATGGTATTCTTCTCTAGTTTTCCTCAGCTGGCTGAGAGAATGAACCGGGCAGACCCGCAGGACTGTATGTGGTCAATTCATAAAGCTGGTTTTTGCCCAAAGTAGTGTCAGGTCCAGTTATAGCTTCGAAGACACTTGTATGTAAGTGGTGGGACACTCAGGAAACAATCAAGTTCAAGGCTCAGAAACTGCTTCATTTGAATTTTGATTCTGATAAAATTCACTTTCTGAAATATGTGTAACTGCTTTCAAGAAAATAAAAATTCTTGCTGTTGAGGATTCTTGCTTAGAAACAGAACTTGTGTGTGTGTGTGTGTGTGTGTGTGTGTGTGTGTGTTTTTAAAGGGGCCTATTCCTTTAAGATGATTTTTGCATCTCTAAAAAAAAAAGGATTTAGTTTGCTATAAAAGATGGCTGGCCAAAAATTGCCTCTTCCAGTATTACAAACTGAGTATTAAATTGCATAGAACTATTTAAACGCCTTCATGCTGGTGGGCTACACTGGGGTTTTGTTCCTTTTAGGGAGGCCTGGGCTGGGCCAGCTGGAACTCTACGCTGGGAGACGCTGCAGGGACGTTTCAACAGCTCTAAGCGTCCATCCGCAACGGCTCTGTTTGAGACAGACGGCTTAGCCAGTAGTCTCCCAGGCACTCTCTTCTCCTTGCCTCCCAGCTCCTCCCCAGAGAGACAGGATCCCCTCAATGAGGCTGCAAGGAGCTGCTACGAAATGTTACAAACCTGTTTAATAAAGGACTTCAATTCTTTGTGTG